>NC_091189.1:26436932-26656932 GCF_040958095.1 Procambarus clarkii
AAGACCGGTCTCATGTAGGCAGTGTAAAGCGACCTAAAAGCCTCCTCACTTAGGTTTCTGAATGAAGTTCTAATTTTCGCCAGTGTAGAGTACGCTGCTGTCGTTATCCTATTTATATGTGCCTCAGGAGTTAGATTAGGTGTCACATCCACTCCCAGGTCTCTTTCTCGAATCGTTACAGGTAGGCAGTTCCCCTTCATTTTATACTGTCCCTTTGGTCGTCTATCACCTGATCCCATTTCCATAACTTTACATTTACTGGTGTTGAACTCCAGTAGCCATTTCCCTGACCATCTCTGCAACCTGTTTAAGTCCTCTTGGAGGATCCTACAATCCTCATCTGTCACAACTCTTCTCATTAATTTTGCGTCATCTGCAAACATTGACATGTATGATTCCACTCCTGTAAACATATCATTTACGTAAATTAGAAAGAGAATTATTCCCAGCACCAATCCTTGAGGTACTCCACTCGTTACTGTTCGCCAGTCCGACTTCTCGCCCCTTACCATTACCCTCTGGCTCCTTCCTGTTAGGTAGTTCTTCACCCATACTAGGGCCTTTCCGCTTACTCCTGCCTGCCTCTCAAGTTTGTATAGCAGTCTCATGTGCGGTATTGTATCAAAGGCCGTTTGGCAGTCAAGAAATATGCAGTCTGCCCAGCCTTCTCTGTCCTGCCTTATTCTTGTTACTTTGTCATAGAATTCTAAAAGGTTTGTTAGGCATGATTTCCCTGTCCAGAACCCATGTTGGTGCTTGTTTACAAACCCAATGCTCTCCAGGTGCTCAACAAGTCTTTGCCTAATTATTCTTTCAAGTATTTTACAGGGGATGCTTGTCAGTGATACGGGTCTGTAGTTAAGTGCCTCCTCCCTATCACCTTTTTTGAAAATCGGTACGACATTTGCCTCCTTCCAGCAACTGGGCAATTCTCCTAACATAAGTGACCCATTAAAGATCATTGCCAGAGGCACGCTGAGAGCCTGCGCTGCCTTTTTTAGTATCCACGGTGATACTTGTGTGTGTGTGTGTGTGTGTGTGTGTGTGTGTGTGTGTGTGTGTGTGTGTGTGTGTGTGTGTGTGTGTGTTCACCTAGTTGTGCTTGCGGGGGTTGAGCTCTGCTCTTTCGGCCCACCTCTCAACTGTCAATCAACTGTTTCTACTGCTACTTGCCCCCCCCCACACCAGCTGACTAACTCCCAGGTACCTATTTACTGCTAGGTAACAGGGGCATAGGGTGAATAGAAACTCTGCCCATTTGTTTCTGCCTGGTGCGGGAATCGAACCCGCGCCACAGAATTACGAGTCCTGCGCGCTATCCACCAGGCTACCAGGCCCCCTGGTGATGTTGTGTGTGTGTGTGTGTGTACTTACTTACCTATCAGCACGTACCTATCAGTGTGTACGTGGGAGAGCGGTCTAGATCTTTACGCTCCGCCATTAGCCTCGTACCTGATGCGTTTCAGTGTAACTGTTCTGACTTTCAACTGCTTTGTCGGATCAGGTGTAGACGGAGGTGTCTTCCACAACATCAATTTTTCTAGCATGCCATTTCCCATACAGAGTACAATTTCTTCCTTACTTCCCTTCAGCTTATTTGCGTTTCCAGCTTCCACCAATGCTCACTTTTTGGTGGGCACTGGAAAGAAAAACATGTTCTTTTCACTACTCTGACAATCCCCCCTAAGTATTTTAAACGTCTCTATCATGTCCCCGCTCTCTTTCCTCTTCTCTAGCGTCGTCAGGTTTAGTTCCTTCAGTCTCTCTTCATACCACATCTCTTACAATTCTAGGACGTGCCTCGTTGAGAAAATTGTGAACTGTTTCGATTTTCCTTGTGTGTTTCTTTAGATGGCGGCTCCTTGATGTGGCGACATAATCTATGACTGGTCTCACGTAGGTGGTGTGGAGGGGTCTAAATGCCTCCTTACTCAGGTTCATGAGTGATGTTCTGTCTTTCCCTGGCGCCGAGCATGTTGCTGTCCGTTTCCTGTTTATGTGACTCTGGAGTTGGGTTTCGTGTTGTGTCTACTCATAAGGTCTTTCTCTCTCTCGTCAAAATAAAGAAGTTCCCATTCATTATGTACTGACCCTTTGGGCTCCTGATGCCTCTTCCCATCACCCTAAATCAACGTGGGATCAACGTTAAATTAACGTAAGGTTACGTTAAATCAGTATAGGATAACGTTTAATGAACATAGAATAAACGTTTTCTACGCTGATTCATTGCTGCCTTACCGTCGTTGGTCCGTGTGTGACCCCTGTTGGTCAGTCTTGGTGACACCTTCACCTTCACTCTACACTCTACTGTGTAAACCTTTTGGAGTCAGAGTTTCTCACACAATTAATGGTGCTTCCTCGTGAACGTTCCATAAGCTACCAACACTTTGATCACCTGCTCCTCTATAATGTTTTGCTCCTCGTGTTGTAGGTGTGAATTCATTTCGGTCGAGTACTCGTCTCGTTTACCATTGTCTCCCTCGAGGTGTTGTTGTGAATCCGTTTTTTGTTCAGAACACATTTTTCTTGTCATTTTCTAATGGCTTCTCTTTTCTCTTTCTCTCTATTTCTCTTTTCGCTCTAAAATATTAACGTAATAATAATTGTTTTTAAAATTAAAAAAAAAGTCATGATACAACGGTTAATTACAAAAAAGAAATTTTTATATTACATAAAGTCACTAAGTATGAACAATATTTCTGCAATTTTTGTTCCACTTCCCGGGTCAGTCTTTTCCAATTATTTTAGTGTCCATTGACAAGATCTGTACATCTTTTCTCGATCATGTTGGCTTAATTTGCATTTAATAAATAGTTTACGACCATTAATTTTCAAAAATTGTAAACGTTTTACTAAATACCGACCAGGACGCAATTATGTAGGAAAGATGTTCCGATTTCACGAACAACCTCTTAGTAATTGGGAGGTAATATACTGTTTAACGAATGTAAACAAGGCTGCCATGATTGTAGAGAGACGTACGGGTTTCGTAAGTGGAGGGACTGTATGTTCACACTGACAGTATGTTCACACTGACAGTATGTTCACACTGATAGTATGTTCACACTGACAGTATGTTCACACTGATAGTATGTTCACACTGACTGTATGTTCACACTGACTGTATGTTCACACTGACAGTATGTTCACACTGATAGTATGTTCACACTGACAGTATGTTCACACTGATAGTATGTTCACACTGACTGTATGTTCACACTGACTGTATGTTCACACTGACAGTATGTTCACACTGACAGTATGTTCACACTGACTGTATGTTCACACTGACTGTATGTTCACACTGACAGTATGTTCACACTGACTGTATGTTCACACTGACAGCATGTTCACACTGACTGTATGTTCACATTGACTGTATGTTCACACTGACAGTATGTTCACACTGACAGTATGTTCCCACTAACAGTATGTTCACACTGACAGTATGTTCACACTGACAGTATGTTCACACTGACTGTATGTTCCCACTGACAGTATGTTCACACTGACAGTATGTTCCCACTGACAGTATGTTCACACTGACAGTATGTTCACACTGACTGTATGTTCACACTGACTGTATGTTCACACTGACTGTATGTTCACACTGACTGTATGTTCACACTGACTGTATGTTCCCACTGACAGTATGTTCACACTGACAGCATGTTCACACTGACAGCATGTTCACACTGACAGCATGTTCACACTGACAGTATGTTCACACTGACAGCATGTTCACACTGACAGTATGTTCACACTGACAGTATGTTCACACTGACTGTATGTTCACACTGACTGTATGTTCACACTGACTGTATGTTCACACTGACTGTATGTTCCCACTGACAGTATGTTCACACTGACAGCATGTTCACACTGACAGCATGTTCACACTGACTGTATGTTCACACTGACAGCATATTCACACTGACAGTATGTTCACACTGACTGTATGTTCACACTGACTGTATGTTCACACTGACAGTATGTTCACACTGACAGTATGTTCACACTGACAGCATGTTCACACTGACTGTATGTTCACACTGACAGCATGTTCACACTGACAGTATGTTCACACTGACAGCATGTTCACACTGACAGTATGTTCACACTGACAGTATGTTCACACTGACAGCATGTTCACACTGACAGTATGTTCACACTGACAGCATGTTCACACAGACAGTATGTTCACACTGACAGTATGTTCACACTGACAGCATGTTCACACTGACAGCATGTTCACACTGACAGCATGTTCACACTGACTGTATGTTCACACTGACAGCATGTTCACACTGACAGTATGTTCACACTGACAGTATGTTCACACTGACAGCATGTTCACACTGACAGTATGTTCACACTGACAGTATGTTCACACTGACAGCATGTTCACACTGACTGTATGTTCACACTGACAGCATGTTCACACTGACAGTATGTTCACACTGACAGCATGTTCACACTGACAGCATGTTCACACTGACAGTATGTTCACACTGACAGTATGTTCACACTGACAGCATGTTCACACTGACAGTATGTTCACACTGACAGCATGTTCACACAGACAGTATGTTCACACTGACAGCATGTTCACACTGACAGCATGTTCACACTGACAGCATGTTCACACTGACTGTATGTTCACACTGACTGTATGTTCACACTGACAGCATGTTCACACTGACAGTATGTTCACACTGACAGTATGTTCACACTGACAGCATGTTCACACTGACAGTATGTTCACACTGACAGTATGTTCACACTGACAGCATGTTCACACTGACAGTATGTTGACACTGACAGTATGTTCACACTGACAGCATGTTCACACTGAGAGTATGTTCACACTGACAGTATGTTCACACTGACAGCATGTTCACACTGACAGCATGTTCACACTGACAGCATGTTCACACTGACAGCATGTTCACACTGACAGCATGTTCACACTGACAGCATGTTCACACTGACAGTATGTTCACACTGACAGTATGTTCACACTGACAGCATGTTCACACTGACAGCATGTTCACACTGACAGCATGTTCACACTGACAGCATGTTCACACTGACAGCATGTTCACACTGACAGTATGTAAGCTCACATTGCCTGCTTCACTGGCCACGTTGAAGGGTAACTTCTGCTTTTTCATTGTAGTCACTTGTGGTGGGAGTGTGTGGGAGCACCAGTGAGCGAGACGGTGAGCTGTCTGGTGGGAGGATGTGCTGGCAAGGTTTCCAGGGAATACTGAAGAGAAATCTCTCTTTCCATTATAATTCCACCTGCTGTTTTGTGTGTGTGTGTATTCACCTAGTTGTGCTTGCGGGGGTTGAGCTTTGCTCTTTCGCACCGCCTCTCAACTGTCAATCAACTGTTTACTAACTACTTTTTTTGTCCACGCAACACACACGCACACATGTATGGAAGTAAGCAAGTGTTTACTAGAATTGGATGTGACAAAGGCTATAGGCCCAGATGGAATCTCCCCTTGGATACTAAAGGAAGGAGCAGAAGCACTGTGCCTCCCACTCTCCATAGTGTACAACAAATCACTGGCAACAGGGGAACTGCCAGAAATTTGGAAAGCAGCTAACGTAGTCCCGATATACAAGAAAGGTGATAGACAGGAGGCACTGAACTACAGGCCAGTGTCCCTAACCTGCATACCATGCAAGATGATGGAGAAGATTGTGCGAAGAAAGCTAGTGGAGCACCTGGAGCGAAAGAACTTTGTAACACAGCACCAACATGGATTCAGGGATGGCAGGTCCTGCCTCACAGGGTTACTTGAATTCTACGACCAGGCAACAAAAATCAGGCAAGAAAGAGAAGGATGGGCAGACTGCATATTTTTGCATTGTCAGAAAGCCTTTGATACAGTACCACACAAGAGACTAGTGAAAAAGTTGGAGATGCAAGCTGGAGCGAAAGGGAAGGTAACCTAAGCAACAGGAGACAACGAGTCTGTGCGAGGGGTGAGGTCTCAGATTGGCGAGACGTTACAAGTGGAGTCTTGCAGGGGTCAGTCCTTGGACCTATACTGTTTCTGATATATGTAAACGATCTTCCAGAGGGTATAGACTCGTTTCTCTCAATGTTTGCTGATGATGCAAAAATTATGAAAAGGATTGAAACAGAGGATGATAGTAGGAGGCTACAAGATGACCTAGACAGATTGAGTGAATGGACCAACAAATGGCTGTTGAAGTTCAACACGAGTAAATGCAAAGTAATGAAACTAGGCGGTGGAAACAGGAGGCCAGACACAGGATACAGAATAGGAGATGAAGTACTTAATGAAACGGACTGAGAGAAAGATCTAGGAGTTGATATCACACCAAACCTGTCTCCTGAAGCCCACATAAAAATAATAACATCTGCGGCATATGCGAGGCTGGCTAACATCAGAACAGCGTTCAGGAACCTGTGTAAGGAATCATTCAGAATCTTGTATACCACATACGTAGGACCAATCCTGGATTATGCGGCCCCAGCATGGAGCCCGCACCTTGTCAAGCACAAGACGAAGCTGGAAAACGTTCAAAGGTATGCCACTAGACTAGTCTCAGAACTAAGAGGCATGAGTTACGAGGGAAGGCTGCGGAAAATGCACCTTACGACACTGGAAGACAGAAGAGTAAGAGGAGACATGATCACAACCTACAAAATCCTCAGGGGAATCGACCGGGTAGACAAAGATAAACTATTCAACATACACGCGAACAAGGGGACACAGGTGGAAACTGAGTACCCACATGAGCCACAGGGACGTTAGAAAGAACTTTTTCAGTGTCAGAGTTGTTAACGGATGGAATGCATTAGGCAGTGATGTGGTGGAGGCTGACTCCATACACAGTTTCAAATGTAGATATGATAGAGCCCAGTAGGCTCAGGAATCTGTACACCAGTTGATTGACAGTTGAGAGGCGGGACCAAAGAGCCAAAGCTCAACCCCCGCAAGCACAAACAGGTGAGTATACACACACACACACACACACACACACACACACACACACACACACACACACACACACACACACACACACACACACACACACACACACACACACACACACACACACACACATTCACATACACACACACACACAGAAATTGGAAGCAGAGAGTTACAGTGAGGGATGAGACCTCAGATTGGTGTGAAGTCACCAGTGGAGTCCCACAGGGCTCTGTACTCGATCCAATCTTGTTTCTGATATATCTAAATGATCTCCCGGAGGGTATGGATTCATTTCTCTCAATGTTTGCTGACGATGCCAAAATTATGAGAAGGATTAAGACAGAGGAGGACTGCTTGAGGCTTCGAGAAGACCTAGACAAGCTGAAGGAATGGTCGAAAAAATGGTTGTTAGAGTTTAATCCAAGCAAATGTAATGTAATGAAGATAGGCGTAGGGAGCAGGAGGCCAGATACTAGGTATCATCTGGGAGAGGAAATTCTTCAAGAGTCAGAGAGAGAGAAAGACTTGGGGGTTGATATCACGCCAGACCTGTCTCCTGCAGCCCATATCAAGAGGGAAAACATCAGCTGCATATGCCAGGCTGGCCAACATACGAACGGCATTCAGAAACTTGTGTAAAGAATCATTCAGAACTTTATATACCACATATGTCAGGCCAATCCTGGAGTATGCAACCCCAGCATGGAGTCCATATCTAGTCAAGGATAAGACCAAACTGGAAAAGGTTCAAAGGTTTGCCACCAGACTAGTACCCGAGCTGAGAGGTATGAGCTACGAGGAGAGGCTACGGGAATTAAACTAACTTCGCTGGAAGACAGAAGAGTTAGGGGGGGACATGATCACCACATTCAAGATTCTCAAGGGAATTGATAGGGTAGATAAAGACAGGCTATTTAACACAAGGGGCACACGCACAAGGGGACACAGTCCCCTAGTGCCGTCTCTCCCTCTCCATCTCTCTCCCTCTCCTCTCTCTCCCTTTCTCCTCCCTCGCTCTCTCCCTCCCTCCTCTCTCTCTGCATCTCCTCCCCCCCCCTTCTACTTTCTTCTCACTTCAGTGGAAGGGTCGGATCGCCCCCACCCACCCATTTATCTCTCCCTTTATCTCTCCCTTTATCTCTCTCTCACTCTCTCCCCCATCCCACTCTGCCCTCCTGACAAATCCTATCATGGCACAACTATAGGAACAGGAGCAAGCATGACAGCCAGAGGTACCAGGGGAACAGGGAAAAGTCAAGGGGACGAAATGAAGGAAATGTTCACCCAGTTTCTGGAGGACATCAAGAGTGAGATGCAGGAAATGATGCAGGAAATGAAGAACGAAATAAGCAACCTGAAAAGAGAGCTGACAGCAGCAAAGGAGGAGATTAGAGCCCTCAAAGAGAATGGTATCGAGGCTGAGACTCAGAAAATCATCCAGGGAGAAGGTGGTAATAGTTTTTTGGATGAGAATGCCACAACAAAAGCAACATTTGCAGAAATGCTAAAAAAATAACTCTGAAGTAATGACTGCAGTGATGGAGGTAGCCATGAAAGCAGCCACCTCACAGGAGGCGGCACGCTCTACTAGCCAACTGCTGGAAAGGAACAGATCAGTGATTGCTGTGGGTATTAAAGAGCAGGAAGGCTCTAATAGGAAAGAGTGGAATGACAAGGACAAAGCAGCAGTGAATGAAGTACTGAAGGCACTAGACATGGAAGGGGCTGAGCATAGCATTGAGAAGGTTTAAAGGCTAGGTTGGTACAACAAAGACCGAATGATAAAGATAGTGTTTGCAAACGAGAGCACAAAGGAGAAGAGTCTATCAAAGAAGAGCTCCCTGAAAAACGTGGGAAAATTAAAAAATGTATTCCTCCAGAGAGACATGACACGGGAGGAGAGAGCCGTGGTGGCAGAAGCAAGGAAGAGGCGCAGGGTGAGAGGGGAAAACCAGGAAGTCACAGCTCCCAACGCAACACCCCCAGAGGCGAGGGGGGAACCCACAACCAGTTACCCAGTAACACCAGAGGGAAGGACAACCCCGACACCCTCCTCTGCATAGAAAACCCCCCTACCCCAAACCCTCCCTGCCCCCACTCAAATGTTCAGCCAAATCTTCCTCCCCCCACACCCAATCCCCACCCTTCTACCCCTCCCCTCCTCCCGTCGAGTCCTCCCTCCCCCCCTTTCCTTCCTCTCTCACCCCATACCCTCCCTGTCCCTCCCCCTTCACAGGATCCCCCGCCCCTCATCCCACTATCCTCTGAGACCCTGTTATCCACCTCACAGGACCTCACACCCATGGAACAGCTTCCCCCACCAGCAGAACACTCACCAAGGAGGCGATTTGAGAAGGGGCAAAAGAAAGTGAGTCTCAAGGCAATATACACTAACATAGATGGAATTACAAATAAAGCAAACGAGCTTGGAGAACAGGTACTAGAGGAAAACCCAGACATAATAGCCCTCACAGAAACAAAACTAACAAAAACGATAACAAACGCAGTGTTCCCACAGGACTATTATGTTATGAGGAAAGAGAGGGAAGGAAGAGGTGGTGGTGGTGGCGTAGCTCTGCTGGTAAGAAAAGGCTGGGATTTTGAGGAGATGGATATTCAGGGCTGTGAAGGTTTCAGTGACTACATAGCAGGTACCATAACAAATGGAGGGAAAAAAAATATAGTAGTAGGCATATATAATCCACCACCAAATGACAGAAGACCCAGACAGGAATATGATAGAAACAACATGGCCACCATTAACATAATAGAAAGAGCAGCTTCTGTTGCTAGCAGGAATGGATCTGGACTACTAATTATGGGAGACTTCAACCATGGGAAGATAGATTGGGGAAACAGAGACCCGCATGGAGGACCAGAAACATGGAGAGCTAAGCTGCTGGACGTGGCAACATGAAACTTTCTAAGCCAGCACATCAAGGAACCAACAAGAATGAGAGGAGAAGATGAACCAGCAATGCTTGATTTGATATTTACCCTAAATGAGTGGGATATAAGGGAAGTTAAGATGGAAGCGCCCTTGGGAATGAGTGACCACAGTGTATTGAACTTTGAGTACCTGGTAGAGCCAGGAATTATCTCCCCCAAAAAAGAACTAGGATTCAAAAGGGTGGCATACCGAAAGGGGAATTATGAACAGATGAGAAGTTTCCTAAGTGAAATACCTGGGGACACAGACCTCAGAGATAAGTCTGTACAGGGTATGATGGACTATGTCACCCAAAAGTGTCAGGAAGCAGTAAACAGGTTCATCCCGGCCCAAAGGGAAAAATCCGAGAAGCAACAAAAGAATCCATGGTATAATAGGGCATGTATGGAAGCGAAGAAACTGAACAAAAGGGCGTGGAGGAACTTCCGGAATAACAAAACACCAGAAAGTAGAGAGAGATACCAGAGAACCAGGAATGAGTGCGTCAGGGTGAGAAGAGAAGCAGAGAAAAGTTTTGAAAAAGATATAGCAAACAAAGCCAAGACCGAACCAAAGCTACTCCACAGTCACATCAGAAGGAAAACAACAGTGAAAGAACAGGTATTGAAACTTAGAACAGGCGAGGACAGGTATACAGAGAATGACAAAGAGGTGTGTGTGAAGAACTCAACAAGAATTTCCAGGTCTTCACAATAGAACAAGGTGAGGTCACTGTGCTAGGAGAAAGGGAGGTAAACCAGGTGGCCTTGGAAGAGTTCGAAATTACGAGAGAGGAGGTCAAGAGACACCTGCTGGATCTGGATGTTAGATAGGCTGTTGGTCCAGACGGGATCTCACCATGGATACTGAAAGAGTGTGCAGAGGCACTTTGCTTGCCACTCTCCATAGTGTATAGTAAGTCACTGGAGACGGGAGACCTACCAGAAATATGGAAGACAGCGAATGTGGTCCCAATACACAAAAAGGGCGACAGGCAAGAGGCACTGAACTACAGGTCAGTGTCCTTGACTTGTATACCATGCAAGGTGATGGAGAAGATCTTGAGAAAAAACCTGGTAACACATCTGGAGAGAAGGGACTTCGTGACAAATCGCCAACATGGGTTCAGGGAGGGTAAATCTTGCCTTACAGGCTTGATAGAATTCTACGACCAGGTGACAAAGATTAAGCAAGAAAGAGAGGGCTGGCCGACTGCATTTTCTTGGATTGTCGGAAAGCCTTTGACACAGTACCGCATAAGAGGCTGATACATAAGCTGGAGAGACAGGCAGGTGTAGCTGGTAAGGTGCTCCAGTGGATAAGGGAGTACCTAAGCAATAGGAAGCAGAGAGTTACGGTGAAAGGTGAGACCTCCGATTGGCGTGAAGTCACCAGTGGAGTCCCACAGGGCTCTGTACTCAGTCCTATCTTGTTTCTGATATATGTAAATGATCTCCCGGAGGGTATAGATTCATTTCTCTCAATGTTTGCGGACGATGCCAAAATTGTGAGAAGGATTAAAACAGAAGAGGACTGTTTGAGGCTTCAAGAAGACCTAGACAAGCTGAAGGAATGGTCGAACAAATGGTTGTTAGAGTTTAACCCAACCAAATGTAATGTAATGAAGATAGGTGTAGGGAGCAGGAGGCCAGATACAAGGTATCATCTGGGAGAGGAAATTCTTCAGGAGTCAGAGAAAGAAAAAGACTTGGGAGTTGATATCACGCCAGACCTGTCTCCTGCAGCACATATCAAGAGGATAACATCAGCGGCATATGCCAGGCTGGCCAACATACGAACGGCATTCAGAAACTTGTGTAAGGAATCCCTCAGAACTTTGTATACCACATATATCAGGCCAATCCTGGAGTATGCAGCCCCAGCATGGAGTCCATATCTAGTCAAGGATAAGACCAAACTGGAAAAGGTTCGAAGGTTTGCCACCAGACTAGTACCTGAGCTGAGAGGTATGAGCTACGAGGAGAGACTGCAGGAATTAAACCTCACTTCGCTGGAAGACAGAAGAGTTAGGGGGGAGATGATCACCACATTCAAGATTCTCAAGGGAATTGATAGGGTAGATAAAGACAGGCTATTTAACACAAGGGGCACATGCACAAGGGGACACAGGTGGAAACTGAGTGCCCAAATGAGCCACAGAGATATTAGAAAGAACTTTTTTAGTGTCAGAGTGGTTGACAAATGGAATGCATTAGGAAGTAATGTGGTGGAGGCTGACTCCATACACAGTTTCAAGTGTAGATTCAGTGATTCTTTAAGCAAGTTTCTGAATGCCGTTCGTATGTTGGCCAGCCTGGCATATGCCGCTGATGTTATCCTCTTGATATGGGCTACAGGAGACAGGTCTGGCGTAATATCAACTCCCAAGTCTTTTTCTTTCTCTGACTCCTGAAGAATTTCCTCTCCCAGATGATACCTTGTATTTGGCCTCCTGCTCCCTACACCTATCTTCATTACATTACATTTGGTTGGGTTAAACTCTAACAACCATTTGTTCGACCATTTCTTCAGTTTTGTCTAGGTCTTCTTGAAGCCTCAAACAGTCCTCTTCTGTCTTAATCTTTCTCATAATTTTGGCATCGTCCGCAAACAATGAGAGAAATGAATCTATACCCTCCGGGAGATCATTTACATATATCAGAAACAAGATAGGACTGAGTACAGAGCCCTGTGGGACTCCACTGGTGACTTCACGCCAATCGGAGGTCTCACCTCTCACCGTAACTCTCTGCTTCCTATTGCTTAGGTACTCCCTTATCCACTGGAGCACTTTACCAGCTACACCTGCCTGTCTCTCCCGCTTATGTATCAGCCTCTTATGCGGTACTGTGTCAAAGGCTTTCTGACAATCCAAGAAAATGCAGTCCGCCCAGCCCTCTCTTTCTTTTGCTTAATCTTTGTCACCTGGTCGTAGAATTCTATCAAGCCTGTAAGGCAAGATTTACCCTCCCTGAACCCATGTTGGCGATTTGTCACGAAGTCCCTTTTCTCCAGATGGGCTACCAGGTTTTTTCTCACGATCTTCTCCATCACCTTGTATGGTATACAAGTCAAGGACACTGGCCTGTAGTTCAGTGCCTCTTGCCTGTCGCCCTTTTTGTATATTGGGACCACATTCACCGTCTTCCATATTTCTGGTAGGTCTCCTGTCTCCAGTGACCTACTATACACTATGGAGAGTGGCAAGCAAAGTGTCTCTGCACACTCTTTCAGTACCCATGGCGAGATCCCGTCTGGACCAACAGCCTTTCTAACATCCAGATCCAGCAGGTGTCTCTTGACCTCCTCTCTCGTAATTTCAAATTCTTCCAAGGCCGCCTGGTTTACGTCCCTTTCTCCTAGCACAGTGACCTCACCTTGTTCTGTTGTGAAGACCTCTTGGAACCTCTTGTTGAGTTCTTCACACACCTCTTTGTCATTCTCTGTATACCTGTCCTCGCCTGTTCTAAGTTTCACTACCTGTTCTTTCACTGTTTTTTTCCTTCTGATGTGACTGTGGAGTAGCTTTGGTTCGGTCTTGGCTTTGTTTGCTATATCATTTTCATAACTTTTCTCTGCTTCTCTTCTCACCCTGACGTACTCATTCCTGGTTCCTCTGGTATCTCTCTCTGCTTTCTGGTGTTCTGTTATTCCGAAAGTTCCTCCACGCCCTTTTGTTCAGTTTCTTTGCTTCCATACATGCCCTATTATACCATGGATTCTTTTTTTGCTTCTCGGATTTTTCCTTTTGGGCCGGGATGTATCTGCTTACTGCCTCTTGACACTTTTGGGTGACATAGTCCATCATATCTTGTACAGACTTAGCTCTGAGGTCTGTGTCCCAAGGTATTTCCCTTAGGAAGCTTCTCATCTCATAATTTCCCTTTCGGTATGCCAGCCTTTTGTTTCCTAGTTCTTTTTCGGGGGGGGGGGAGGGATAATTCCTAGCTCTACCAAATACTCAAAGTTCAATACACTGTGATCACTCATTCAAAAGGGTGCTTCCATCTTGACTTCCCTTATATCCCACTCATTTAGGGTAAATATCAGATCAAGCATTGCTGGTTCATCTTCTCTCATTCTTGTTGGTTCCTTGATGTGCTGGCTTAGAAAGTTTCTTGTTGCCACGTCCAGCAGCTTAGCTCTCCATGTTTCTGGTCCTCCATGCGGGTCTCTGTTTCCCCAATCTATCTTCCCATGGTTGAAGTCTTCCATAATTAGTAGTCCAGATCCATTCCTGCTAGCAACAGAAGCTGCTCTCTCTATTATGTTAATGGTGGCCATATTGTTTCTATCATATTCCTGTCTGGGTCTTCTGTCATTTGGTGGTGGATTATAGATGACTACGACTATAATTTTTTGCCCTCCAGTTGTTATTGCTCCTATTATGTAGTCACTGAAACCTTCACATCCCTGAACAACCAACTCCTCAAAATCCCAGCCTTTTCTTACCAGCAGGGCTACACCACCACCACCTCTTCCTTCTCTCTCTTTCCTCATAACATAATAGTCCTGTGGGAACACTGCATTTGTTATTGTTTTTGTCAGCTTTGTTTCTGTGAGAGCTATTATGTCTGGGTTTTCCTCTAGTACCCATTCTCCAAGTTCATTTGCTTTATTTGTAATTCCATCTATGTTAGTGTACATTGTCTTGAGGCTCACTTACTTCTGTCCCTTCTCAAATCTCCTCCTTGGTGAGTGTTCTGCTGGTGGAGGAAGCTGTGCCATGGGTGTGAGGATTTGTGAGGTGGATACCAGGGTTGCAGAGGATACTGGGATGAGGGGTGGGGGTTCAAGTGAAGGGGGAGGGACAGGGAGGGTGTGGGGTGAAAGGGGCGGGAGGACAGGAAGGAAAGGGGGGTTTTCTATGTAGAGGAGGGTGGTGAGGTTGCCCTCCCCGCTGGTGTTACTGGGTAGCTGGTTGTGGGTTCCCCCCTCGCCTCTGGGGGTGATGTGTTGGGAGCTGTGGTTTCCTGGTTTTCCCCTCTCACCCTGTGCTTCTTCCTTGCTTCTGCTGCCAAGGCCCTCTCCTCCCTCATCATGTCCCTCTGGAGGAATACTTTTTTTAATTCTCCCACATGTTGCAGGTGGCTTTTCTCTGTTAGAATCATGTCCTTTGTGTTCTCGTTTGCAAACACTATCTTTAACACACGGTCTCGGTCTTTTTTGTACCTGCCTAACCTGAAAACCTTCTCAATGCTATGTTCAGCCCCTTCCATGTCAAGTGCCTTCAGTATTTCATTCACTGCTACTTTGTCCTTATCATTCCACTCTTTCCTATTAAAGCCTTCCTGCTCTTTAATACCCACATCTACCACTGATCTTTTCCTTTCCAGTAGTTGGCTAGTGGAGCGTGCCGCTTCCTGTGAGGTGGCTGCTTTCATGGCTACCTCCATCACTGCAGACATTACTTCAGAGTTGTTGTTTTTTAGCATTTCTGCAAATGTTGCTTTTATTGTGGCATTCTCTTCCAAAATACTATTGCCACCTTCTCCCTGGGTGGTTATCTGAGTCTCAGCATCGATACTGTTCTCTTTGAGGGCTCTAATCTCCTCCTTTGCTGCTGTCAACTCTCTTTTTAGGTTGCTTATTTCATTCTTCATTTCCTGTATCATTTCCTGCATCTCACTCTTGAGGTCCTTCAGAAACTGGGCGAACATTTCCTTTATTTCGTCACCTGAACTTTTCCCTGTTCCCCTGTTGCCTCTGGCTGTCATGCTTGCTCCTGTTCCTATAGTTGTGCCATGATAGGATTTGTCAGGAGGGCAGAGTGGGATGGGGGAGGGAGAGAGAGAGAGAAATAAAGGGAGAGAGAGAGAGAGAGAGAGAGAGAGAGAGAGAGAGAGAGAGAGAGAGAGAGAGAGAGAGAGAGAGAGAGAGAGAGAGATAGATAGAGAGACAGAGAGAGAGAGGGGGAGAGAGAGAGAGAGATAAAGAGAGAGGGAGAGAGAGAGAGAGAGAGAGAGAGAGAAAGAGAGAGAGAGAGAGAGAGAGAGAGAGAGAGAGAGAGAGAGAGAGAGAGAGAGAGAGAGAGAGAGAGAGAGAGAGAGAGAGAGTGAGAGAGAGTGTGTGTGTGTGTGTGTGTGTGTGTGTGTGTGTGTGTGTGTGTGTGTGTGTGTGTGTGTGTGTGTGTGTGTGTGTGTGTGTGTGTGTGTGTGTGTGTGAGTGAGACTAATGACAGCTTCACACAGCAAACACAGCGAGGCGTTGTTCAGCACGTCACACTTGGTGAAATAATGGAAAATGAGGTGTAGGCGGCCGTTACTTACTGGTGCTGGCTGAGGTCACTGACACACACACACACACACGCACGCACGCACACACACACACACACACACACACACACACACACACACACACACACACACACACACACACACACACACACACACACACACACACAAGATCACAAGGATCTGTGATGGGATCACAAGCAAGACAAGTGAACTAAGGGAAAGAGCACAGGAAGTTAACCCAGATGTAATCGGACTCACTGAAACAAAACTCTCTGGAATCATAACGAATGCCGTGTTTCCCCAGGAGTATACAGTAATAAGGAAAGAGAGGGAAGGTAGGGGAGGAGGCGGAGTGGCCCTACTCATGAGAAGGGAATGGAGTTTTAAGGAGATGGCCATCCCGGGCTGTGAGGAGTTCAGAGACTACATAGCAGGCACCATAACATTGGGAGGACCAAGAATAGTAGTAGCAGTAATATACAACCCTCCACCAAATGACAGAAGACCCAGTCAAGAGTATGAAAACAACAACAAGGCAGTTAACACTATAATTGAGAGGGCAGCCTCTGCTGCCTGTAGAAATAGATCCCACCTGCTCATCATGGGCGACTTCAATCACGGAAAGATTGACTGGGAGAACAAGGAACCGCATGGAGGCGAGGATACGTGGAGAGCCAAACTATTGGAGGTGGTGACAAGCAACTTTTTAACCCAGCATGTCGGAGAACCCACAAGGATGCGAGGCAATGACGAACCAGCGAGACTCGACCTAGTCTTCACTCTGAACGACTCCGACATAAGAGAAATCGGTTTTGAGGACCCAGTAGGAATGAGCGACCACAGTGTACTGGTGTTTGAGTACTTGATTGAAGAAGGGTTATTGAACTCGAGGAGGGATACCGAAACCAAAAGGTTAGCATACCGAAAGGGAAACTATGAGGGGATAAGAAAATTCCTAACAGATATAGCATGGGAAACAGAGCTCAGGGGAAAGACGGCCCAAGATATGATGGATTACATCACGCAGAAGTGCAAGGACGCAGCAAACAAGTTTGTCCCAGTCCAAAAGGAAAACAGAGAAATGAAGATGAGAAACCCATGGTTTAATCAAAGATGTAGGCTAGCTAAGCAGCAAAGTAAAAGGGCATGGAGAAACTATAGGAATAACAGGACACTGGAGAGCAGAGAAAGATACCAGAATGCCAGGAATGAATATGTCAGGATGAGAAGAGAGGCAGAAAGACAATACGAAAATGACATCGCAAGCAAGGCAAAGACTCAGCCTAAATTGCTGCATAGCCACATTAGGAGAAAAACAACAGTAAAGGAACAGGTTATGAGATTAAGGATAGGGGCGGAAGGATTCACTACAAATGACAAGGAAGTGTGTGAGGAATTGAATAAGAAATTCCAGGAGGTCTTCACCTTAGAGCAAGGAGAAATTCCAGAGGTAAGTGAGGGAATAGCTAACCAGGAACCACTGGAAGAGTTTGAGATTACCAGTGGGGAAGTAAGGAAGTGTTTACTAGAGTTGGACGTGACGAAGGCTATAGGCCCAGATGGAATCTCCCCTTGGGTTCAAAAGGAAGGAGCAAGAGAACTGAGCCTACCACTCTCCATTGTGTATAACAAATCACTGGCAACAGGGGAACTGCCATATATTTGGAAAGCAGCTAACGTAGTCCCGATATACAAGAAAGGGGATAGACAGGAGGCACTGAACTACAGGCCAGTGTCCCTAACCTGCATACCATGCAAGCGGATGGAGAAGATTGTGCGAAAAAAACTAGTGGAGCATCTGGAGCGAAGGAACTTTGTAACACAGCATCAACATGGGTTCAGGGATGGCAGGTCCTGCCTCACAGGGTTACTTGAATTCTACGACCAGGCAACAAAAATAAGGCAAGAAAGAGAAGGGTGGGCAGACTGCATATTTTTGGATTGTCAGAAAGCCTTTGATACAGTGCCACACAAGAGGCTAGTGCGAAAGTTGGAGATGCAGGCTGGAGTGAGAGGGAAGGTACTCCGGTGGATAGAGGAGTACCTAAGCAACAGGAGACAACGAGTCTGTGTGAGGGGTGAGGTCTCAGATTGGCGAGACGTCACAAGTGGAGTCCCGCAGGGGTCAGTCCTTGGACCTATACTGTTTCTGGTATATGTAAATGATCTCCCAGAGGGTATAGATTCGTTCCTCTCAATGTTTGCCGACGATGCAAAAATTATGAGGAGGATTGAAACAGAGGATGATAGTAGGAGGCTACAAGATGACCTGGATAGACTGAGTGAATGGTCCAACAAATGGCTGTTGAAGTTCAACCCGAGTAAATGCATAGTAATGAAACTAGGCAGTGGAAACAGGAGGCCAGGCACAGGATACAGAATAGGAGATGAAGTACTTAATGAAACAGACAGAGAGAAAGATCTAGGAGTTGATATCACACCAAACCTGTCTCCTGAAGCCCACATAAAGAGAATAACGTCTGCGGCATATGCGAGGCTGGCTAACATCAGAACGGCGTTCAGGAACCTGTGTAAGGAATCATTCAGAATCTTGTACACAACATATGTAAGACCAATCTTGGAGTATGCGGCCCCAGCATGGAGCCTGTACCTTGTCAAGCACAAGACGAAGCTGGAAAAAGTCCAAAGGTATGCTACTAGACTAGTCCCAGAACTAAGAGGCAAGAGTTATGAGGAAAGGCTACGGGAAATGCACCTTACGACACTGGAAGACAGAAGAGTAAGGGGGGACATGATCACAACCTACAAAATCCTCAGGGAAATCGACCGGGTAAACAAGGATGAACTATTCAACACTGGTGGGACGCGAACAAGAGGACACAGGTGGAAGCTGAGTACCCAAATGAGCCACAGAGACGTTAGAAAGAACTTTTTCAGTGTCAGAGTAGTTAGTAAATGGAATGCATTAGGAAGTGATGTGGTGGAGGCTGACTCCATACACAGTTTCAAATGTAGATATGACTGAGCCCAATAGGCTCAGGAATCTGTACACCAGTTGATTGACGGTTGAGAGGCGGGACCAAAGAGCCAGAGCTCAACCCCCGCAAGCACAATTAGGTGACAATTAGGTGAGTACACACACACACACACACACGCGCGCGCGCGCACACACACACATTATACGCCCAGCCTATTAGACTTCATTTTCACCCAGAATGTAGAAGACATCGAGCATTTGGAGCATGAAATACCACTAGGAGCTAGTGACCATTGTGTCCTAGTCTTTGACTACATGATGGAGCTTAAAATTGTGACCAAAGGACAAGAGGTCCGAGAAAGGAGACTTGATTACAGAAGAGGGGACTATAGGAGGATAAGGGACTACCTGGGAGAAGTGCAGTGGGAGGAAGAAAATAGAGGGAAAAACAGTGCAAGGTATGATGAACCAAGTCATATGAAATGCAAGGAGGCTGAAGAGAGATTTATTCCAACAGTAAAGGAAAAAAGCAGGAGGGAATATATTAACCCATGGTTTAATAGACAGTGTCAGGAAGCAAAGGTGAGAAGCAGGAGGGAGTGGAGGAAGTACAGAAGACAAAGGACAGAGGAGAACAGGATTAGATGTAACAGAGCTAGGAACGATTACATTAACATAAGACGAACATCGGAAAAAAACTATGAGAACGATATTGCGATCAAAGCGAAAAAGCAACCTAAATTACTACATAGCTATATAAGAAGAAAAATGTCGGTGAACGACCAAGTGACAAGACTAAGGAAGACAGAGGGGGCATATACAGAAAGTGACAAGGAAATCTGTGAGGCACTGAATGCCAGTTTCCATGGAGTGTTCACAACCGAGCCTGAGCAGCTCCCATTGTTAAAAGAGATTACCCTAGATGAAAGACTATCAGATATAGAGGTGACAGCAGAGGAGGTAATGAAACAGTTGACAACACTGGATGCAACTATAGCAGTTGGACCAGACAAAGTATCACCGTGGATACTAAAAGAGGCAGCGCAGGCTCTCAGCGTGCCTCTGGCAAGGATCTTTAATGAGTCACTTACGAAGGGAGAGTTGCCCAGTTGCTGGAAGGAGGCAAATGTTGTACCGATTTTCAAGAAAGGTGATAGGGAGGAGGCACTTAACTATAGACCTGTATAACTGACAAGCATCCCCTGTAAAATACTGGAAATAATAATTAGGCTACGACTGGTTGCACACCTGGAGAACATTAGGTTTGTGAACAAACATCAACATGGATTCTGGAAAGGGAAATCGTGCCTAACAAACCTTTTGGAATTCTATGATAAAATAACGAGGATAAGACAGGACAGAGATGGGTGGGCAGACTGTATATTTCTGGACTGCCAAAAAGCCTTTGATACAGTACCGCACATGAGACTGCTGTTCAAACTCGAGAGGCAGGCGGGGGTGGGAGGAAAGGCCCTAGCATGGATAAGGAACTACCTAACAGGAAGGACCCAAAGAGTTACGATAAGGGGCGAGAAGTCGGATTGGCGAACAGTAATGAGTGGAGTACCACAAGGATCGGTGCTGGGACCAATTCTATTTCTAATATATGTCAACGACATGTTTACAGGAGTAGAGTCCTACATGTCGATGTTCGCGGATGACGCAAAGTTGATGAGAAGAGTTGTGACAGATGAGGATTGCAGGATCCTCCAAGAGGGCCTGAACAGGTTGCAGAGATGGTCAGAGACATGGCTACTGGAGTTCAACACGAGCAAATGTAAAGTTTTGGAAATGAGACTAGATGATAGGAGACCAAAGGGACAGTACACAATGAAGGGGAACTGCCTACCTGTGACGACGCGAGAAAGAGACCTGGGCGTTGACGTAACACCTAATCTAACTCCTGAGGCACATATAAATAGGATAATGACAGCAGCGTACTCTACACTGGCAAAAGTTAGAACATCATTCAGAAACCTAAGTGAGGAGGCATTTAGGGCGCTTTACACTACCTACGTAAGGCCAGTCTTAGAGTATGCCGCCTCGTCATGGAGTCCCCATCTGAAGAACCATATAAGGAAACTGGAAAAGGACCAGATGTTTGCAACGAGTCTCGTCCCAGAGTTACGAGGGATGGGGTATGAGGAGCGCCTGAAGGAACTGTGCCTTACGACACTAGAAAGAAGAAGGGAGAGGGGGGAGGGCATGATAGGAACGTATAAAATACTCAGGAGGATTGACAGAGTGGACATGGCGAAATGTTCACACGGAATAGTAACAGAACGAGGGGACATGGATGGAAGCTGGAAACTCAGATGAGTCACAGAGATATTAGGAAGTTTTCTTTTAGCGTGAGAGTAGTGGGAAAATGGAATGCACTTAAGGAACAGGTTGTGGAAGCAAACTCTATTCATCATATTTAAAACTAGGTATGATAGGGAAATAGGACCAGAGTCATTGCTGTAAACAACCGATGCTCGAAAGGCGGGATCCAAGAGTCAATGCTCGATCCCGCAAACACAAATAGGTGAGTACACACACACACACACACACACACACACACACACACACACACACACACACACACACACACACACACACACACACACACACACACACACACACACACACACACACACACACACACACACACACACACACACACACACACACCAGGCACAAACCGTACCCCAGGGAGATGGGAATGCTACTGTGGAGGGGACCACCACAACCCAGATTTCATTTGCTGAAATGCTTAAAAAGAGCCCTGAAGCTAGGTCTGCAGTTAAGGAAGTTGCCATGGAAGTGGCCTCCTCTCAGGAAGCAGCTAGATGTACTAGCCGGCTGATAGAGAGAAAAAGAGCAGTAGTAGTAGCAGGCATTAAAGAGCAAACAGGGACCAGACCAAAGGAGCAGAGAGACAAGGACAAAAACATGGTTAAAGAGATTCTAAAAGAGGTAAAGATGGAGGGAGCTGAACAAAATGTTGAAAAGGTTTTCAGGCTTGGAAAGTACAACAAGGACAGAGACCGAATAATAAAGGTGGTATTCATGAGCAAAATCGCGAAAGAGGAACTGCTAGAAAGGAAGAGCTGTCTAGCAAATGTAGAGAAGTTCAAAAGAGTATTCCTACAGAGGGATATGACAAGGGAAGAGAGAAAGCAGGCAGCAGACGCGAGGAAGGAGTGCAGGGAGAGTGAAAGGAATTGGGGAGCCACAACCCTGAACCCTACAATCCCAGAGGGAAGTGGAGAACCCTCCTCAAACAGTGCAACAGCCACAGGGATTGGGGCACCACCCCCACATTCTACCCAACAGACACCCAACCTGCCCCATCCCCTGTCAGCCCCCCACTAAGTACCCACCTAGGGCACCCTCCCCCCACCCACCCCCTCCTCCCACTCACCCCCTCCTCCCACTCACCCCTCTCCCCAGGACCTCCCTTCTCCCACATCCCTCAAGCCCTCCCCTCTTCCACATGCCTTCCCGTCTCTCCCACCCCCAAGCCCTCCCTTCTCCCCCGCCCCCCCCTAAGCCCCCCACTCTCCCCCACCCCACCTAAGTCTTCCCCTCTCCCCCACTCCCCTAAACCCTCCCCTCTTCCTCACCCACCTCAGCCCTCCCTTTTCCCCCACGCCCCCCAAGCCCTCCACCCTTTTCTCCCCCCCCCCCATCTCCCCTATCCCCCACAGCCTCTCCTCCCCCCCATGCTTCCCCAACCCTCCTTCTCTCACCCCCCAACCCTCCCCCTCTCACTCTCCCCCCCCAACCCTCTCCCTCTCACTCTCCCCCCATACCCTCCCCCTCTTACCCACCCCCTTACCCGCCCCCTCTCCCCCACCACCCCCCTCTCCCCCACCCCCCCAAGCCCTCCCTCCTCCACCAGTCTCCCCGTGCCAGGCTCCCCCAGCTCCCACTCACCCCAGATCCCAAAGGTCCCCCCCAGAAAAGAAGCAGAAGAGAGTCAGTTTCAGGGTGATGTACTCGAACATAGATGGGATCACAAGCAAGACAAGTGAACTAAGGGAAAGAGCACAGGAAGTTAACCCAGATGTGATCGGACTCACTGAAACAAAACTCTCTGGAATCATAACGAATGCCGTGTTTCCCCAGGAGTACACAGTAATAAGGAAAGAGAGGGAAAGTAGGGGAGGAGGCGGAGTGGCCCTACTCATGAGAAGGGAATGGAGTTTTAAGGAGATGGCCATCCCGGGCTGTGAGGAGTTCAGAGACTACATAGCAGGCACCATAACAATGGGAGGACCAAGAATAGTAGTAGCAGTAATATACAACCCTCCACCAAATGACAGAAGACCCAGTCAAGAGTATGAAAACAACAACATGGCAGTTAACACTATAATTGAGAGGGCAGCCTCTGCTGCCTGTAGAAATAGATCCCACCTGCTCATCATGGGCGACTTCAATCACGGAAGAATTGACTGGGAGAGCAAGGAACCGCATGGAGGCGAGGATACGTGGAGAGCCAAACTATTGGAGGTGGTGATAAGAAACTTTTTAACCCAGCATGTCGGAGAACCCACAAGGATGAGAGGCAATGATGAACCAGCGAGACTCGACCTAGTCTTCACTCTGAACGACTCAGACATAAGAAAAATCGGTTTTGAGGACCCAGTAGGAATGAGCGACCACAGTGTACTGGTGTTTGAGCACTTGATTGAAGAAGGGTTATTGAACTCGAGGAGGGATACCGAAACCAAAAGGTTAGCATACCGAAAGGGAAACTATGAGGGGATAAGAAAATTCCTAACAGATATAGCATGGGAAACAGAGCTCAGGGGAAAGACGGCCCAAGATATGATGGATTACATCACACAGAAGTGCAAGGACGCAGCAAACAAGTTTGTCCCAGTCCAAAAGGAAAACAGAGAAATGAAAATGAGAAACCCATGGTTTAATCAGAGATGTGGGCTAGCTAAGCAGCAAAGTAAAAGGGCATGGAGAAACTATAGGAATAACAGGACACTGGAGAGCAGAGAAAGATACCAGAATACCAGGAATGAATATGTCAGGATGAGAAGAGAGGCAGAAAGACAATACGAAAATGACATCGCAAGCAAGGCAAAGACTCAGCCTAAATTGTTGCATAGCCACATCAGGAGAAAAACAACAGTAAAGGAACAGGTTATGAGATTAAGGATAGGGGCGGAAGGATTCACTACAAATGACAAGGAAGTGTGTGAGGAATTGAATAAGAAATTCCAGGAGGTCTTCACCTTAGAGCAAGGAGAAATTCCAGAGGTAATTGTGGGAATAGGTAACCAGGAACCACTGGAAGAGTTTGAGATTACCAGCGGGGAAGTAAGGAAGTGTTTACTAGAGTTGGATGTGACAAAGGCTATAGGCCCAGATCGAATCTCCCCTTGGGTTCTAAAGGAAGGAGCAAGAGAACTGAGCCTACCACTCTCCATAGTGTATAACAAATCACTGGTAACAGGGGAACTGCCAGATATTTGGAAAGCAGCTAACGTAGTCCCGATATACAAGAAAGGGGATAGACAGGAGGCACTGAACTACAGGCCTGTGTCCCTAACCTGCATACCATGCAAGCTGATGGAGAAGATTGTGCGAAAAAAACTAGTGGAGCATCTGGAGCGAAGGAACTTTGTAACACAGCATCAACATGGGTTCAGGGATGGCAGGTCCTGCCTCACAGGGTTACTTGAATTCTACGACCAGGCAACAAAAATAAGGCAAGAAAGAGAAGGGTGGGCAGACTGCATATTTTTGGATTGTCAGAAAGCCTTTGATACAGTGCCACACAAGAGGCTAGCGCAAAAGTTGGAGACGCAGGCTGTAGTGAAAGGGAAGGTACTCCGGTGGATAGAGGAGTACCTAAGCAACAGGAGACAACGAGTCTGTGTGAGGGGTGAGGTCTCAGATTGGCGAGACGTTACAAGTGGAGTCCCGCAGGGGTCAGTCCTTGGACCTATACTGTTTCTGGTATATGTAAATGATCTCCCAGAGGGTATTGATTCGTTCCTCTCAATGTTTGCCGACGATGCAAAAATTATGAGGAGGATTGAAACAGAGGATGATAGTAGGAGGCTACAAGATGACCTAGATAGACTGAGTGAATGGACCAACAAATGGCTACTACAGTTCAACCCGAGTAAATGCAAAGTAATGAAACTAGGCAGTGTAAACAGGAGGCCAGACACAGGATACAGAATAGGAGATGAAGTACTTAATGAAACAGACAGAGAGAAAGATCTAGGAGTTGATATCACACCAAACCTGTCTCCTGAAGCCCACATAAAGAGAATAACGTCTGCGGCATATGCGAGGCTGGCTAACATCAGAACGGCGTTCAGGAACCTGTGTAAGGAATCATTCAGAATCTTGTACACAACATATGTAAGACCAATCTTGGAGTATGCGGCCCCAGCATGGAGCCTGTACCTTGTCAAGCACAAGACGAAGCCGGAAAAAGACCAAAGGTATGCTACTAGACTAGTCCCAGAACTAAGAGGCAAGAGTTATGAGGAAAGGCTGCGGGAAATGCACCTTACGACACTGGAAGACAGAAGAGTAAGGGGGGACATGATCACAACCTACAAAATCCTCAGGGAAATCGACCGGGTAAACAAGGATGAACTATTCAACACTGGAGGTACGCGAACAAGGGGACACAGGTGGAAGCTGAGTACCCAAATGAGCCACAGAGACATTAGAAAGAACTTTTTCAATGTCAGAGTAGTTAGTAAATGGAATGCACTAGGAAGTGATGTGGTGGAGGCTGACTCCATACACAGTTTCAAATGTAGATATGATAGAGCCCAGTAGGCTCAGGAATCTGTACACCAGTTGATTGACGGATGAGAGGCGGGACGAAAGAGCCAGAGCTCAACCCCCGCAAGCACAATTAGGTGAGTACACAGAGTTTATATGACCCTGTGTAACAAATTATTATAGACTGTGGGTTGGTTGGTGTTGTCGTCGTTGATCCTTCTCTACGGACAACCCAACCGACAACTCGGTAGAGTGCTTATACTAGGAGATCACCCTTGGCGCTTCTGGCTCTTGGAGAGGGGCTCAACGTCACACGTTCAGGGGATGCGGCTCCAACACTTAGCCTCGTTGTCACGTGCACACACCCACTTGAGCCGCTGTGACTCCCCACTCTCTCCTTATGAGATATGATCTCAATCCCCTATGACTTACTAGTATTACCTCTTACCCTGTCCACAGCAGTGGTTCTTGGTTCTTTCTCTCTCTCTCTCCTTCTTTACTACCTCCTGGGAAGCCTCACTAGGACAAGGGCAAAACACCAGCAAATTGTGACACATTTACTGAACAAAGCACATACACGATACATACACACATATAATAATAATGAATCCTATACTCTATAATATCACAATCAGGTTGCACTCCAATACCATCAGAACTCTATTATCAGCTTATCAAGTGGTATCCTACCTCCTGGCTCACCACCTGATACTATTAACCTCCTCAAGTTGGTCAAGCCTACACACTGTTGCACCATCAACAAGATAACATATATATATAGAAAATCAGCATTTGAATGCAATAACATATACCAGTATAAATGTTCATTGATACTTCAGTATAAAAAACTCCTTGACATAAGGATGCCAACAGTCACTCACCTCTCACTGCGTCTTGCACGCTACTGACAACCAAACACTATCAACTCCCTATAAGTAATCCACCAGAACTTCCCCCTTCCACCTCTGGAAGTTCACAACCCTAATATCCTTAGGTTCTTCCGGGCTTCACTACCAGGATCCTCTGCAGCTCCTCCAGGCTGCTATCATGAAGTTTCCTTGTGCAACTACGGTGCTTCACCCTTCTGTTAGGTTCTTCCACAGCTCTCTTGGCTGCTACACCACCTCTACAGAAGCACGTGACACTCCTCTTCACTGCTGCTTCTCCTCACAGCTCGAGGTCCTCTGCTCCACTACCTTTGGAGTCTCATCAATTACTTCATCTGCTGGCTTCGAAGTTCTCAGCAACTTCTTCCCCAAAAGACAAACCTGCAACCCATCGACACTCCAATAAAATGTTCCCCTTTAACACATAAACAAAAAATATTCACACAATATGTTTGCCTCAAACCTCTATCTGTTCTCTACATACAGTGAGAGTGGACTCCCCCGTTTTGGGCGGGTCCATACTCCACCTCGCCTGGCGGCGGCGTCCTCACTCGCTGGGAGGGTCTTCCTCCATCCGGAGCCGGCTCCCTCAGTCGTCCGCCAGCGCTCAGAGAGGACGGACGTCGCTCCGTGTTCCTCCCTCTTCACTCTCCTATTTCAGGCCTTCTGCCTTATTAAAACATGTCTCACTTATAAATAAACATTGCTACTGTCGCTGGGCACACGACCAACTACAAGTGATCACTATGAACTGGCGTATATCGTGCTTACCACAGATTAATTGGTCGAGGGCGCTTTCCCTCTGACGGCGTCTGGTCAGGGCGCTCCACACAGCACACAATAATGCTTCTGGGCGATTTAATATCTGCTCGTCGACCAGGACTTGAGACCACAACGTTCCCAGCTCGATTCCACAGCTGGTACGTCCGCACACTTCTCTTCTCTTAGAGATATATCACTAGGGGTTCCCTTCTGACGGGAGCTCAAACGGAGCGCGGCTTCCCCCTGCGATGTCTGGCACTCAAGTGAGGTCAAGGTCCTCCGGAAGCGAGCCTCACGCCTCCAGCAAAATGTCCACATCTCCTCGCCAGTCATTCATCTGTTTTCTTCTTCATTGCCCATAATCTCAAACTGTTACACATATCCAACCAACCATTTTTCATATGGGTTAACACCTCAATACTTGCTAGACCTTCTAATCAGGTCAGGCTTGACGAATAACTCTCAAGGAGGGAGACTCGTTTCTCCTGTAGGCTGAGATCATAACACTCCCCCCCCCTTATTTTTGAGAGTTATTCCAGTGGCAAAGCTCGGGATAATACATCCGCCACCACACTGTCTCGTTCTTCACCCGATATACTCTCTTAGGAGTCTACAATTAGTTCGTTGCTCCTTGCAACATCTGGCTCACCTCTCTCCAGGAACATGTTCTTCTCACAAATGATCTGACCTCTCTGGCACCTCTTGGCTAGGCTGTCCTCCTTGGACGCCTGCACTCCATCGGTCCACTCTACTTATTGTTTCCACCCTCCGTTTCCTCGTCTTCTTCTCTCCACGTCCAGAGTCAGACATCTGCTGTCTGTACCTCCTCTGTCGTCTTCACACTTCCATCTACTGCCGTTATACTTTCGCCTCCTGTCATCATACTTCACTCCCTCGTCTTCACCAACTATCCTCCCTTGCGTCTCCTCATTTGTCCAAGACATCGTCTTGTTTGACCTCCATCGAGTCCTCGGCTTTCTTCTATTCCTCCATGCTTGCATCATCATCCTCTTCCCACACTTCTCACCTCTATACAATTCCCTTTCTTCTCCTTCAACTCTTCTTCGTTCCCTAAAAGTTTCTTCGGGCACTGTACTACATCCAACAGCACTCGACCGTACATATCGCTTTACCTCTCCTAGAGTGCTCGTAGGCATCTCTCCACACATACTGTCTCTTCTCCTTTCATTTTCCCGGCTATTACTCTTCACCATCTCTCCTCCACGTTTTCTGTGAAACATGTCAACTCTTGACATCTCCCGCAACTTAACTCCATTATCCATATGCCTCTGTGCTCGTGGACCACTTGACGCTCTACTCTCGTCTTCAGTCTGTCCACATCTTTCCTCATTCCTACTCAGCACAGTTGCATTCGCCTTCCGACTCTCAATTTCAGCAGTCTGGGCTCTACTCAGGTCCGCTCTCTTCACATGAGTTTTCTTCGGCTGGGTCATCTTCACTTTTGACCTCACCGAGACTTCATTTTCCTGGGCTGGACCTTCATCAAATAGCCACGCTATATCTACGTCGATATCTTCCACCGGCTGAATCGACACTGCATCATCTTCTCCAGCGTCTTCCTTGTCGGCCACCTCTGCCTTCCTCACTACCGAGACAGGGTACTCAATGGCTTGGCGGTCTCCTGACTCATCCCCTCGGATGTCAGTCAGGTTCACACTCTCAGGTGTCCCACACGTGCCGTGGCCTTCTGGGCACTCCTCTGGCACAGTCTCCGCCATGACTCTTGTCAACACCTTTGTCCCACACAAGTCATTTCCCAGGATCACTTGGACTCCTGGAACAGGTATGTCGGGGCACACTCCCAACATCACCTCCGCCGACACATATTCCGACCTTAGCTGGACAGTACATACGGGCATGTCACTCTCAGACAATAACCCATATACTCTCATCTTACTCCTGCCAGCTAACCGTCGATCATTCCCAATCAGGCTTCTCGCAATCAAGCTCTGATTAGCTCCGGTATCTCTTAAGATACCAACTTCTACCTCAGGTTGGTCTCTTATACTGATCCAACCTTTGCTCATGAACGGCCTATACCTCTCGTTCACTAAGTTCGCTCTCTGTGGTTTGTCTTCGAACACATTAGTATATTTACCTCGGGGGTCACACATGGCCAGGGTCACAACTCTCTTGCCCTGCCGACAATCTCGCATCACGTGACCCAATCCGTTACAATTGTAACATCTCATCTGGGAAAAGTCTCTTCTATATGTGCCAGAGTAGCTCTGACTCTGCCCACTCACATGAGAATTCCTCGGGCCAGGTACACTACTTGCACTCTGTGGGGTTCTACTGGACTCTTGATTTCCAGGATAACGATTAGTTTCTTGTTTAGCTCCTCCATCTTCACTTTCAGACGAAGTGCGCGACCTACTCTTCTGAGTTTTAGGGTACTTACTTTTATCTGCCCATTTATCAAAATTTTTCTCACCCCAGACTCTTCTGGGTCTTTCATAATTTCTTCCTCCCCAGACTCCATTGGATCTGCCATTGCTGCGTCTCGCCTCACTTCTCACTCTGTTCTCCCTCAAGCTATTGTATGCTTCAGTAATCATATCCGCCCTATCTGCGGCATCTTTCACCTCCATTATCCCTGCTTCTTGGATCTTGAACTTTGTTTCGGGATGCATCATCTCCAAGAACTTCTCCATGACCATCAGTTGCTTCAGGTCAGCGTAAGACCCAACTCCAGCAGCCTCAATCCACTTCTGGAATCGTCTTTCCAGATCTCTTGCTGTCTCAGCAAACGTACATGCTCCAACTTTCACCATCTCTCTGAAGCGCTTTCTATAAGCTTCTGGGGTTAACTGAAACGAGCGCAATATGCTGCTCTTTACTGTGGCGTAATCCTGGCACTCTTCCAGTGACAATTGGGTGTATGCCTCCCTGGCTGCACCGGTCAATCTTAACTGGACCAGCTGGGCCCATTCCTCCTGTGGCCACTCCTTGATGCTGGCTACTTTTTCAAAGTGCTCGAAAAAGCTCTCTGCCTCTTCGGGAACAAACAAGGGAATGTCCTTCTCCCTAACCCTAACCTCTGGTGGGTGTGATACCTGGGTGGTGCTCTCTGGCAACCCATGTTCAATCCTCTGCTCAGCCAAGGTTCTATTCGCTTCTATCTGCATTTGTTTTGTTCTCTCTTTTTCTTTTTCGACCTGGGCTTTTTCTTTTTCGACCTCTAGTCTTGCTTTCTCTTTTTCTTTCTCCTGTTCCAACTCCAGTTCTCTTACTCTGGTTTTCTCTTTTTCTACTTCCAGTCTGGTTTTCTCTTTTTCTACTTCCAGTCTGGTTTTCTCTTTTTCCTTCTCGGCTTCATTTTTCATCTGGAGTTCTAATTTCATCTTTTCCAGCTGGAACTGTCTCTCCTTGTCCTCACGCTGCATCTGGAGCTCTAACTGGAATCTCTCCAAGCTCCTATTCCGGCTACTCCTGCTACTGCGGCTACTCTTGCTGCTCCTACTCGATCCCTGGGATCTCACGTCATCCTGCCCATCATCCTCCTTTCTACTTTCAGCTCCTTCCTGGGCTCCTTGTTCTGCCGCTTCACTTCTGGCTCTCAACTGCCTCAGGATCTCATCCTTCATCCCAGCTACTTTAGATGCTTTCAACCTGATGCCACATTTTTCTGCTATTTGTTTCAATTGATCCCTCGTGCAACCTTCTAAATCCTCAGGCTTGCCTGACTCCACAAACGCTTGCACCTTATCCATCTTGTCCTGTGAGTCTTCCCAAGAGAGAGAATATACACCTGCGGTCACACAGTTTATTTCAGCAAGGGTGTACAACTCCACTCTTGGACAGGGTGTGGGTGTGTCAGTTCACTCTCCCGGACACAGGCCCCCAATTTTATTATAGACTGTGGGTTGGTTGGTGTTGTCGTCGTTGATCCTTCTCTACGGACAACCCAACCGACAACTCGGTAGAGTGCTTATACTAGGAGATCACCCTTGGCGCTTCTGGCTCTTGGAGAGGGGCTCAACGTCACACGTTCAGGGGATGCGGCTCCAACACTTAGCCTCGTTGTCACGTGCACACACCCACTTGAGCCGCTGTGACTCCCCACTCTCTCCTTATGAGATATGATCTCAATCCCCTATGACTTACTAGTATTACCTCTTACCCTGTCCACAGCAGTGGTTCTTGGTTCTTTCTCTCTCTCTCTCCTTCTTTACTACCTCCTGGGAAGCCTCACTAGGACAAGGGCAAAACACCAGCAAATTGTGACACATTTACTGAACAAAGCACATACACGATACATACACACATATAATAATAATGAATCCTATACTCTATAATATCACAATCAGGTTGCACTCCAATACCATCAGAACTCTATTATCAGCTTATCAAGTGGTATCCTACCTCCTGGCTCACCACCTGATACTATTAACCTCCTCAAGTTGGTCAAGCCTACACACTGTTGCACCATCAACAAGATAACATATATATATAGAAAATCAGCATTTGAATGCAATAACATATACCAGTATAAATGTTCATTGATACTTCAGTATAAAAAACTCCTTGACATAAGGATGCCAACAGTCACTCACCTCTCACTGCGTCTTGCACGCTACTGACAACCAAACACTATCAACTCCCTATAAGTAATCCACCAGAACTTCCCCCTTCCACCTCTGGAAGTTCACAACCCTAATATCCTTAGGTTCTTCCGGGCTTCACTACCAGGATCCTCTGCAGCTCCTCCAGGCTGCTATCATGAAGTTTCCTTGTGCAACTACGGTGCTTCACCCTTCTGTTAGGTTCTTCCACAGCTCTCTTGGCTGCTACACCACCTCTACAGAAGCACGTGACACTCCTCTTCACTGCTGCTTCTCCTCACAGCTCGAGGTCCTCTGCTCCACTACCTTTGGAGTCTCATCAATTACTTCATCTGCTGGCTTCGAAGTTCTCAGCAACTTCTTCCCCAAAAGACAAACCTGCAACCCATCGACACTCCAATAAAATGTTCCCCTTTAACACATAAACAAAAAATATTCACACAATATGTTTGCCTCAAACCTCTATCTGTTCTCTACATACAGTGAGAGTGGACTCCCCCGTTTTGGGCGGGTCCATACTCCACCTCGCCTGGCGGCGGCGTCCTCACTCGCTGGGAGGGTCTTCCTCCATCCGGAGCCGGCTCCCTCAGTCGTCCGCCAGCGCTCAGAGAGGACGGATGTCGCTCCGTGTTCCTCCCTCTTCACTCTCCTATTTCAGGCCTTCTGCCTTATTAAAACATGTCTCACTTATAAATAAACATTGCTACTGTCGCTGGGCACACGACCAACTACAAGTGATCACTATGAACTGGCGTATATCGTGCTTACCACAGATTAATTGGTCGAGGGCGCTTTCCCTCTGACGGCGTCTGGTCAGGGCGCTCCACACAGCACACAATAATGCTTCTGGGCGATTTAATATCTGCTCGTCGACCAGGACTTGAGACCACAACGTTCCCAGCTCGATTCCACAGCTGGTACGTCCGCACACTTCTCTTCTCTTAGAGATATATCACTAGGGGTTCCCTTCTGACGGGAGCTCAAACGGAGCGCGGCTTCCCCCTGCGATGTCTGGCACTCAAGTGAGGTCAAGGTCCTCCGGAAGCGAGCCTCACGCCTCCAGCAAAATGTCCACATCTCCTCGCCAGTCATTCATCTGTTTTCTTCTTCATTGCCCATAATCTCAAACTGTTACACATATCCAACCAACCATTTTTCATATGGGTTAACACCTCAATACTTGCTAGACCTTCTAATCAGGTCAGGCTTGACGAATAACTCTCAAGGAGGGAGACTCGTTTCTCCTGTAGGCTGAGATCATAACACAAATGTACTTAGTTTCTGTGATAGAGCAACAAAGATTTTGCAGGAAAGAGATTGGATCAGGTTTACAGGTTGGGTCGACGGCATTTATCTGGAAGTTAAAGGATCTTTCCCCAGTCCCACACATGAGGCTGTGCTGGGAACTGGAACACACTGGAGGAGTGACACGAAGTCAGGAAGTCTCCTGACATTAATAAAACATTTTCTAAGAGAAAATTGAAGGGAGTAATTTATTTATTTATTTATTTATTTATATACAAGAAGGTACATTGGGTTTATGAAAGCACATAGCATTGATGTTTATACATTCTTGTAAAGCCACTAGTACGCGCAGCGTTTCGGGCAGGTCCTTAATCTAACAGATAATTTTAAGTAGGCAATTTCTAGCAAAACTGTCAAAATGTTAACAGGTACACTGTAAGAAAATTTGATATTTAAGTACATTAAAGTAAAATTTAAGGGTTATCAACAGGTACATTGTTGATACATTGTTTATAAACATTGTTGATACATTGTTTATAAACATTGTTGATACATTGTTTATAAACATTGTTGATACATTGTTTATAAACATTGTTGATACATTGTTTATAAACATTGTTGATACATTGTTTATAAACATTGTTGATACATTGTTTATAAACATTGTTGATACATTGTTTATAAACATTGTTGATACATTGTTTACAAGACGTAAATAATGAGAGAGAACATATGAGACTGAAGAAACATGACAAGTGGAGTAGCAGCAGTGTTGAGTCCTGGCCCCAGTAATGGTCAGTGCCTGTAAGACCTGAAAGTTGTAGCATTAAATATTATGATAGATATCGTGAGGAGACATTCACATATGGGACTAATAGAACAAGAACCCGGCAATGTGATGTTATAGTGGCCAGAATACGCCTGGGATATAGACGTATCTGGCAGCTTTCTCAAAACCCAAATGTCGAGTACACAATGTGTCAACTTTGTGAAAGAGAAAACATGCACTCTCTTGAACATTATATTGTAGAATGTCCCATACTGACTGACTTTCGCCCTCCTGGGCTGAGGTATGCTGAACTCTGTAGTTACTATATGAGTACTGGAACACTTGGTCAATCTTGGATACAAGTCCAATATATCATGTAATATATCAATCATACAATGTATATATATAATGTAACTATATAACCTGAGCTTGTAAAAGCACCTTCAGTGATTAAGTGCTTAATTGCACACTAGTTTCTTTATCAGCTATCTCACCCTGTCAGAGTAAATGAGACAAATGTATGTGAATGCATGTGTGTGTGTATATATGTATGTATATGTATGTGTGTGTATGTATATGTATGGGTATAAAGTATATATGGAAGCAGATCAGAATTACATTTCACCTTTGTGAATGCACATTAATGACACTATGTAAAAGACACATCTAACACTTTATGTAGGGCATACGTAAATCTGTGTATCTACATATTTACGTATGTAGGTTAGCTTAGTATTTTAAAAGCACCGAATCACCTTCTGTGGTTGATTGTTCAATAAACCCTTGAACTATATGTTGAACACTTCTCTAACCCTGTCCATGGAGGACAGAAGAAAATGTATATATGCTGGTTAGCATTGTAAATGTCTGGCCACCTCCGTGGTAGAAAAAAAAAAAAAGTGCCTGTACGAACGACCTACCAAGAGGACTACAGAACTATATGACGATGTTTGCTGGTGCTGCCATTCTACCAGGCTATCTTGAGGTTATCTTGAGAGGATTTCGGGGCTTTAGTGTCCCCGCGGCCCGGTCCTCGACCAGGCCTCCACCCCCAGGAAGCAGCCCGTGACAGCTGACTAACACCCAGGTACCTATTTACTGCTAGGTAACAGGGGCATTCAGGATGAAAGAAACTTTGCCCATTTGTTTCTGCCTCGCGCGGGAATCGAACCCGCGCCATAGAATTACGAGTCCTGCGCGCTATCCACCAGGCTACGAGGCCCCCTACGAGGCTAGGTCACACACTTAGACCAGTCTCACCCACTTTAAGAACACATTCTCGACATAACTGTATGGAACAACACTTGACAGAGGGAATTCAATGTTAATAAATGCCACGATAAATGTGGAAAACCTTAAAGAACTGTGAGACAGAGATGTAGGGATGGTTGTGGGTAGTAAGGTGTCGCCAGAGGAACACACAAACACCACTGTGAGACAGAGATGTAGGGATGGTTGTGGGTAGTAAGGTGTCGCCAGAGGCACACACAAAGACCACTGTGAGACAGAGATGTAGGGATGGTTGTGGGTAGTAAGGCGTCGCCAGAGGAACACACAAACACCACTGTGAGACAGAGATGTAGGGATGGTTGTGGGTAGTAAGGAGTCGCCAGAGGAACACACAAACACCACTGTGAGACAGAGATGTAGGGATGGTTGTGGGTAGTAAGGTGTCGCCAGAGGCACACACAAAGACCACTGTGAGACAGAGATGTAGGGATGGTTGTGGGTAGTAAGGCGTCGCCAGAGGAACACACAAACACCACTGTGAGACAGAGATGTAGGGATGGTTGTGGGTAGTAAGGTGTCGCCAGAGGCACACACAAACACCACTGTGAGAGGAGCCTGTGCGTCGCTTCACACTTGCTTTTAATTATATGGATGGTGAAGTACTGAAGAAACTGTTCATGACTTTCGTGAGACCAAAACTGGAATATGCAGCAGTTGTATGCTGCCCAAATCACAAGATGCATAACAACACTGGTAAAGGTTCAACGGGGAGAGGCTAGAGGCGTTATATTTGTCTAAGCTGAGAGAGCGAAGAAAAAGAGATATAATTACTACATACAAAATAGTAACAGGAATTGACAAAGATGCATTCTTGAAAACTTCAATTTCAAGAACAAGAGGTCATTGGTTCAAGCTCAGGAAGCATACATTCCGAAAAAATATAAGAAAGTTTTAGTTTGGAAACAGAGTGGTAGACGGTTGGAACAAGTTAGGTGAGAAGGTGGAGGAGGCCAAGACCGTCAGTAGTTTCAAAGCGTTATATGACAAAGAGTGCTGGGAAGACGGGACACCACGAGCGTAGCTCTCATCCTGTAACTACACTTAGGTGTTTACGCTTAGGTAATTACACTTAGGTAATTACTCATACACGGGAGATTAAATCCATCAGGAATCAGGAAATAAGACCTGGAGATTGATATCTCGCCGAATCTGTCTCTTGAAGCCCATATCAAAGAGATATCATCAGCGGCGTACGCTAGGTTGGTCAACATAAGAACCGCATTTAAAAGAAAATTTAAGGAATCATTTAGAACCTTGTACCACAAACATCAGACCAATTCTGGGGTATGCGGCTCCAGCGTGGTATCCATATCTAGTCAAACACAAGACGAAGTTAGTGAAAGTTCAGAGGTATGCCACTATTCTAATCCCAGAGCTGAGAGGCATGACATACGAGGAAAGGCTACTGGGATTAAACCTCACGTCACTGTAAAACAAAAGTATTAGGGAAGACGTGATCACTACATACAAAATTCTATGGTAAATTAATAGGTTAGATAACGGTAGACTCTTCAGCACGGGTGGGACACGAACAAGGGGACACAGGTGGAAACTTAGTACCCAAATGAGCCAAATAGACAATGGAAAAAAAAAATATTTTCAGTGTCAGAGTAGTTAGTAAATGGAATGCACTAGGAAGTGATGTGGTGGAGGCTGACTCCATACACAGTTTGGAGTCAGCCTCCACCACATCCCCTGAGAATTTTGTAGGTGGTGATCATGTCTCCCCCACCTCATCTGTTTCCCAGCGGCGTGAGGTTTAGCTCCCGTAGTCTTTCCTCATAGTTCATACCTCTCAGTTCCAGGACTAGTCTGGTGGCACACCGCTGAATCTTCTCTAACTTTGTCTTGTGTTTAACAAGGTATGGACTCCAGGCTGGAGCTGCGACCACATCATGTGTGAGGCCTGGCAAGTCTGGAGCAGGGGGAGGGGGGGGGGGGTGGCGCGGGCCGCTGAGATCAGCAGCATCGTGATGCGCAAGCGGCTCCCACCATTACACCCCCCGCGGGTCGCTTACTGAACCAAGACAGGAATGAGGCCAGTACGCCCCTAGTGGCCACACAGGTTACAACACACTAACGCTCATTATTTGTTTTTTTTACACACAATGTGCAGGAGTAGACGACTTCTGGCTCCTGGCAGCAGGCGTAGCATCTTTCCTTCCCCTTGACTACTGTCTTCAGGACCCCAGATGTGTTCAGCAGCAAATGATTTTTGACTCATTTTGGCATGGTCACACTTCTTCTCATCTAAAGCCATATATGTAAATGTATATGTCTGTGAGGGGTGAGGTTGGAGGTCACATATTTAGGGCTACCGTCACCCAATTTTCCCCAGTAATTGTTGCCGGGTACGTGCCCATCATGAACAGATTAAGACTTCACTCTCAAGATGATAAAAGTATTTATGTAGAATCTGTTGTGTTTTAATTCCACGTTATTGGAGAAATCCCACTGCCAATATTTATATGTATATTATAATATGAGTAAATGTTTACATGCGAAGTGAAACGAAAAATCCGAGTGCGAGCTGTTGTCTCGTGTCTTAAGTGAACAAACAAAGCAATTCACTACACACAGACATCACAATTGCGTGATGCATCAAACATGTCGTAGCTCAGTCGGTTAAGGCAGCGTCTGGGATGCTCTCGGATGCAGGTTCGAGTCCTCGTCACGGCCTTTGTGGGTTTGTTCATTTAAACAAAGCAATTGTTCTTTACATGTCATTATGCTTATATTTCAGCCCCTCGTCCTGTCCTGGTAGTACTTATAGTAACGACGAGCACTATAGTGCAAATACCGACATACAACGAACTAAGAAAGTAGAAATCGGCACTATTGAGTTGGACAAACCGGAAAACTATTTTTTACTTGTGTTGCTTTGACAAACTAACCTAACCTTCTTATCTTGAGATGATTTCGGGGCTTTAGTGTCCCCGCGGCCCGGTCCTCGACCAGGCCTCCACCCCAAGGAAGCAGCCCGTGACACCTGACTAACACCCAGGTACCTATTTTACTGCTAGGTAACAGGGGCATAGGGTGAAAGAAACTCTGCCCATTGTTTCTCGCCGGCGCCCGGGATCGAACCCGGGATCACAGGATCACAAGCGTGCTGTCCGCTGGGCCGGCCGGCTCCTCCCTAGGCCTAATACTCTATATCTGAGGTTCTAATATAGTACATATGTGTACTATACTAGGCCTAGGAATATTTAAGTTAGTTTTTTAGCTTAATTTGTTTGTAATAATTGCTTACTAGTAAGTCTACTCGCAGGTAAAGCTAAGTACACAGGGAGTCGTGACGGTTAAGGATAGTCACAATAGGTACTATGTACGGACGGGGCGTGTAGGTATGTTGCTTTTGTCTCTCTTAGTGGCGTTTGTCAGTGTGTCCAAGTCTACATTTATTGGACACTTTGTAATGGGGTTGTTAATTGAGTAATTACGGTTCCCCCCACTTCCGTCCCCCCATAACTACCCTCTCTCTTCCTTAACTACCTTCCTTCCATCCTTACCCACACCAATAACCACCCTCCCCCCCCCCCCCCCCCCCCACACACCCATGAGACGAGAGCGAGTCTAAGTTTCGTTACAAAAAATATATACGTTGGGTGGTGTGTTTCTGTGGGTGGGCGCCAGGTATGTGGAGGGGTTTACGCGCGCCAACTACCGGAACCAACAGCCTGGTGGGCCAGGATTGGTGCAGGGGGGTGGGGGGTGTTAACCACAGGGGGGGGGGTGTTAACCTCAACCACTCTTGCCTTCTCTATTTCTGTTTTTACGGATTTGGTATCTGATTTCTCTCTGTCTGTCTCACTCTCTCTCTGTCTCTGTCTCTGTGTCTCTCTGTCTGTCTGTCTGTCTGTCTGTCTGTCTGTCTGTCTCTCTCTCTCTCTCTCTCTCTCTCTCTTTCTTGCTCCTCACGATTTTCTCTCCTTTTCTCCTTGTTTTCATGCACCTTTCCCTTTCTTATTGCTTCCTTTCCTCATTGTCCTATTATCTAAGTTCCTTTTATCTCATAATTCCTCCTCCCCCCCCCCAGGCCAGGCAGACGGGACGTCGCTACCTGCCGGCTGTCATCCTCACTACTGGATGGCAGCCGGCCTGGAGGCTGGGCTAGGGGATGGTAGCCGGCCTGGAGGCTGGACTAGAGGATGGCAGCCGGCCTGGAGGCTGGACTAGAGGATGGCAGCCGGCCTGGAGGCTGGACTAGAGGATGGCAGCGGCCATCCTCTAGTCCAGAGGCTAGGGGATGGTAGCCGGCCTGGAGGCTAGGTAGAGGATGGCTAGGGGATGGTAGCCGGCCTGGAGGCTGGGCTAGGGGATGGCAGCCGGCCTGGAGGCTGGACTAGGGGATGGTAGCCGGCCTGGAGGCTGGGCTAGGGGATGGTAGCCGGCCTGGAGGCTGGGCTAGAGGATGGTAGCCGGCCTGGAGGCTGGGCTAGAGGATGGTAGCCGGCCTGGAGGCTGGACTAGAGGATGGTAGCCGGCCTGGAGGCTGGGCTAGGGGATGGTAGCCGGCCTGGAGGCTGGACTAGAGGATGGTAGCCGGCCTGGAGGCTGGACTAGAGGATGACAACCGGCCTGGAGGCTGGACTAGAGGATGGTAGCCGGCCTGGAGGCTGGACTAGAGGATAGTAGCCGGCCTGGAGGCTGGACTAGGGGATGGCAGCCGGCCTGGAGGCTGGACTAGAGGATGGTAGCCGGCCTGGAGGCTGGACTAGAGGATGGTAGCCGGCCTGGAGGCTGGACTAGAGGATGGTAGCCGGCCTGGAGGCTGGACTAGAGGATGACAGCCGGCCTGGAGGCTGGGCTAGAGGATGGTAGCCGGCCTGGAGGCTGGGCTAGAGGATGGTAGCCGGCCTGGAGGCTGGACTAGAGGATGGCAGCCGGCCTGGAGGCTGGACTAGAGGATGGCAGCCGGCCTGGAGGCTGGGCTAGAGGATGGCAGCCGGCCTAAAGGCTGGGGAAGAGGATGGTAGCCGGCCTGGAGGCTGGGCTAGAGGATGGCAGCCGGCCTAGAGGCTGGGGTAGAGGATGGCAGCCCGCCTAGAGGCTGGGGTAGAGGATGGTAGCCGACCTGGAGGCTGGACTAGAGGATGGCAGCCGGCCTGGAGGCTGGGCTAGAGGATGGCAGCCGACCTGGAGGCTGGACTAGAGGATGGCAGCCGGCCTGGAGGCTGGACTAGAGGATGGCAGCCGGCCTGGAGGCTGGACTAGAGGATGGTAGCCGGCCTGGAGGCTGGACTAGAGGATGACAGCCGGCCTGGAGGCTGGGGTAGAGGATGGCAGCCGGCCTGGAGGCTGGTCAAGAGGATGGCAGCCGGCCTGGAGGCTGGACTAGAGGATGACAGCCGGCCTGGAGGCTGGACTAGAGGATGACAGCCGGCCTGGAGGCTGGACTAGAGGATGACAGCCGGCCTGGTGGCTGGGCTAGAGGATGACAGCCGGCCTGGAGGCTGGACTAGAGGATGGTAGCCGACCTGGAGGCTGGGCTAGGGGATGGCAGCCGGCCTGGAGGCTGGGCTAGAGGATGGTAGCCGACCTGGAGACTGGACTAGAGGATGGCAGCCGGCCTGGAGGCTGGGCTAGAGGATGGTAGCCGGCCTGGAGGCTGGACTAGAGGATGGCAGCCGGCCTGGAGGCTGGACTAGAGGATGGTAGCCGGCCTGGAGGCTGGACTAGAGGATGACAGCCGGCCTGGAGGCTGGGGTAGAGGATGGCAGCCGGCCTGGAGGCTGGTCAAGAGGATGGCAGCCGGCCTGGAGGCTGGACTAGAGGATGACAGCCGGCCTGGAGGCTGGACTAGAGGATGACAGCCGGCCTGGAGGCTGGACTAGAGGATGACAGCCGGCCTGGAGGCTGGGGTAGAGGATGGCAGCCGGCCTGGAGGCTGGTCAAGAGGATGGCAGCCGGCCTGGAGGCTGGACTAGACGATGGCAACCGGCCTGGAGGCTGGGCTAGAGGATGGCAGCCGGCCTGGAGGCTGGACTAGACGATGGCAACCGGCCTGGAGGCTGGTCTAGAGGATGGCAGCCGGCCTGGAGGCTGGACTAGACGATGGCAACCGGCCTGGAGGCTGGTCAAGAGGATGGCAGCCGGCCTGGAGGCTGGGCTAGAGGATGGCAACCGGCCTGGAGGCTGGACTAGACGATGGCAACCGGCCTGGAGGCTGGGCTAGAGGATGGCAACCGGCCTGGAGGCTGGGGTAGAGGATGGCAGCCGGCCTGGAGGCTGGACTAGACGATGGCAACCGGCCTGGAGGCTGGGCTAGAGGATGGCAACCGGCCTGGAGGCTGGGGTAGAGGATGGCAGCCGGCCTGGAGGCTGGTCAAGAGGATGGCAGCCGGCCTGGAGGCTGGTCAAGAGGATGGCAGCCGGCCTGGAGGCTGGGCTAGACGATGGCAACCGGCCTGGAGGCTGGTCAAGAGGATGGCAGCCGGCCTGGAGGCTGGTCAAGAGGATGGCAACCGGCCTGGAGGCTGGTCAAGAGGATGGCAGCCGGCCTGGAGGCTGGGCTAGACGATGGCAGCCGGCCTGGAGGCTGGTCAAGAGGATGGCAGCCGGCCTGGAGGCTGGGCTAGAGGATGGCAGCCGGCCTGGAGGCTGGGCTAGAGGATGGCAACCGGCCTGGAGGCTGGGGTAGAGGATGGCAGCCGGACTGGAGGCTGGTCAAGAGGATGGCAGCCGGCCTGGAGGCTGGTCAAGAGGATGGCAGCCGGCCTGGAGGCTGGACTAGACGATGGCAGCCGGCCTGGAGGCTGGACTAGACGATGGCAGCCGGCCTGGAGGCTGCTCTACATCAATGTATTGGGAGAAGTTAGAGTGTCTTGTAGAAGCTCGAGAGAGTGAATGTGAAGTGAAGTTTGAGTATGGTTAGAAAATCTTGAGGGAACTTGACAGACGATAAGATACACGTAAACTGATTAACCTTATGAGGTCTCTCCAAATGAACTATTATAAAGCGTTGTTTACTAGTTAATCAAAGAAACATACATCGTACTAATAATAAATATATAACGTATCATACCCAATCAACTCCAGGAAAGGAAGAAATTAAATTTTAATGAAGGGCTCCCGGCGTGGACGGGACGAGGCTTCATAAACAAGTGACTGTTGAACTTGCAAATGGCGGCCCCCGGGCGAGCGGACACCTGAGAGCTGAACGCATTTTGTATTTATTCCATAGTTCGCTCATTGTGGATTATGAAACATGCACTAAATTATACAACAGTGATTACTGAAATATATTTGTAAAACAATAACGCAATCCGAGGCAAAGCATGGTCAGAATAAATGAAATACTTAGGAATTGTTTTACAGCGGTGCCAAACGTTCGATATCTTATTACTAAATGAAAGAAAATCAACAAGACATTAGACTCAAAGGATCTTGAGATTATAAATAAATGCTCACTACATTAAGTAGATAACACAATTGGGTTGATCAATAAGAAATTAGTGTTAGTAAATTAAGACTTAAGAGATATGGCACACAGAACCCATACTCCCCCCTATAGAGGACCCGAGCACGCCCCCAGGTCCCCAGTCTCCTCAGAGTCGTGATCCAGCAAGTGTGTCGCTGCTTCAACATTATACATCACTCTAGAGAATATATGTCATACTAGTTTACTCATAACATATTAATAGTAACATCACCATATTGCTGAAATGAATCCTCAAACACATCATGGTAGACGCATTTAATCTGTCGTATGTAAGCAGGCTGTTGGATCGTTTGCTAAGTGTAATTTTCTCGATCTTCTTGACTGATATTGATTTCAATAAGTTTTTGAACGTTAAGATAACTTAGATAAGACCTTCATCTGTTCGGTAAATATTATGAATATTCAGCTCCAGGTCCATTACCATATGCGGACGGCAGCTCCTGGCCGCTGCTCTCAACTGTTGGATAGGGCAAGGTTCGTCCTCTTCTGTAACCTTATGTAGGGCAGACCTAACTCTCTGTATCTATGTATTTATGTCTCTAGTTAGATTAACTCTCTGTATCTATGTATTTATGTCTCTAGTTAGATTAACATCTTAAAAGCACTACAATCACCTTCTGTGGTTGATTGTTCAATAAATCCCTGCAGGGGCCAAATTCAGGAAAGCACTTACGCAAGTACTTACGAACCTGTACATCTTTTCTCAATCTTTGGCGGCTTTGTTTACAATTATTGAACAGTTAATGAGCTCTGAAGCACCAGGAGGCTGTTTATAACAAAAACAACAGTTAAATGGGAAGTTTTCATGCTTGTAAACTGTTTAATAAATGTAACCAAAGCCGTCAAAGATTGAGGAAAGATGTACACGTTCGTAAGTGCTTGCGTAAGTGCTTTCGTGAATCTGGTCCCTGAACTATATGTTTAACCGATCTCTCACCATGTCCATGGAGGATAGAAGAAAATGTATATATGCTGGTTAGAATTGTATATGTCTGGCCACGTCTGTGGTAGAAAATAAAAATAATACAAAAAAAATGTGTAACCGTGCTTACGAAACCTGTACATCTTTCCGTCATCATGGAGGATTTGTTTACTTTTGCTAAAATGCTTATAAGCTTCGAAGCTTCATAAACCAAGGTTATTATTGCTGAACAATCTCGTAGTGCTTGTTTGACTGACGACTTTGTTCATAATTATAGTTGTTTAATTAAGACATATAGTATAACATTTGATATTGAATATTGTATAATATTTATGTGTCTTACAAGGTGCTAACTGGTAATCAAAAAGTTTTTAAAAAGCTTTTATTTGTATAAGTTTTCTGAGTGTTAGTATTTGTAATTATAATTTCGAATTCGATTTGGGTATCGTCTTTTTTTATAAAAATTTTCGTTGCTTAGTATAATATACAATTTGATATGTGGGTTTTGTTGCATATTGAACTATTTTTTTTAATATAATGAAGAAGGTATATTAGGTTTGTGAGAGTACGTGTCATGATATGTTTACAATCTTGTAAAGCCACTAGTACGCGCAGCGTTCGGGGGCAACCTGCTGTCCCACAAGACAGCACGTATATGACTTATTGCTTATAGTCACTATTTCGCTTATAAATAAGGCAACCTGCTGTCCCACCAGACAGCACGTATATGACTTATTGCTTATAGTCACTATTTCGCTTATAAATAAGGCAACCTGCTGTCCCACCAGACAGCACGTATATGACTTATTGCTTATAGTCACTATTTCGCTTATAAATAAGGCAACCTGCTGTCCCACAAGACAGCACGTATATGACTTATTGCTTATAGTCACTATTTCGCTTATAAATAAGTACATATGTGACATTCCAAGCCATATTTTTTCCAGGGCACTAACTTTTTCTCTCAGTTTTATTAAACAATAGAGATTTTATACAAAATTTGACAATATCCTGAGTTACTTTACAATTTATTTAAATATTTTAGTTTTGTTTTATTATTTTTTTTAAACTGTATTATCAATATAGGTGTCGGTTCAGTATTAATTGTAATATCTTAACATATTAAGAAGGTTAGGTTGTGGTTTTCTATTCAGCTTTTCAATGTAAACTCAAATATTCACAATAAATTAGTATGTCACAAATGCACTTATTAATAAGCAAGATATTGACTATAAGTAAGTGCGAGAACGGGTTGTTCGGGCAGGTCCTTAATCTAATAAATAATATTAGGAAGGTAAATTCTTGCAAAATTTATAAAATGTTAATTGGTATATTGTAGGAAAAATATGAGAGCTGAGTATATTAAAGCACATTGATAGCACTGATAGCTTGGTTGATAATTTGACAAAGATTAGTAGGCACAATAAAGTCAATTGATAGCATATATAAGATGACAGCAATGATCACAGTGGTAGAGTTGTATGGCTTAGGTACATAAAGATTGGGTGATTGGGTGGGACTATAGATACAGCGCGAGACTAGACGACTAGTTAAGAAACTATGAAGAGGAAATTTGGTAATTTTTGTTTTTGTTTTTTAATAAAGCAAAAGTTGGACAGCTTTTTAATTCATTAGGGAGTGAGTTCCATAGACCGGGTCCCTTTATTTACATAGAGTGTTTACACTAGCTGCAGACTTCACTTTCTTTATTATGCACCCCATACCCATCCCGTGGGCGGTGGTGGTAAAGGTTACAGATGTAACACCACTCTATTGTAACACTACTAAAATGGAACACCACTATAATGGAACACTACTTATCCTGAGTAACACTTCCCCATTGGTTGCACTTGGTAACACTGTTATGGGCTGACATATGATGGTTACACCGGGACTACAAAGTACACTGCCAACAAGGAGATGCTAACACAGGATGAAATACGCTGCCACCATCTGCCTTTGACCATTGAAACTATATCAAGCAACGAGGCAAGAAACATTGCTTGACTTGGAGAGTACTTTCTATGACTGTCATTAATTTTGAAAACGGTTGTCAGCCACTATATCCAAAAGGCTAAGAGGATTCAACAATTGACACAGACGGGAAATTTAACGAGTTTATTGAGACCAAAATTATGTCAATCACTACTTATAAATGCTACACTAACACTGGCAAAAAGTTAAGAAATTTGGACATGGAACAAAAACTCAGAGATCACACACATTACCTTAAGCTATCTCTCTCCCGGGCTGAGATGTTCTTCACAGCCCCGCTTTCGATCCCGGTGTACCGCCCTCCGCCTTTCCTATGTTCCTACAGGCCCTCTATATACAACCCCCACAGGGGGGAGGGGGAGATCTGCTGTTGCTACCCACCAAGAGTGTACAAACACTCAAGAAATATTTCAATAAGCTTGTTTGACATTCACCATACACTCTTCAAGAGAGGAGTTATTAATTACGTGTGTGGCTGACCTCTGACCTGGCCAAAAGGGGGAGATCCAGGGATGTTTACACATAAGAATCTGGAGTCTAATTTCCTTGCATGAAATATTACATACTTGAAACTATGCTGACTAAGACTAACCCAGGAATTTTTAATCAATATACAAGATAAACCGGAGGTCATCTGGGCTGACCTCTTGGAGAAGGCTTCCCTGGGTGTGAACTCTAAGGGGGGGGGGATCATGGGTGTTACACAGAGGCCCATAAGGGGGTTCAGGAACTAAACCCCAGAGTTCATTTAGCTAAGCAAGTGACAATATTCTGAAGCTAGTTACACAATTAGTAATGTTATATATACATGTGCGTTTATATATACAAACACTTACACAAATACATATACACAACGATAATCTTTTGTGTCACGAGTGATCAACAAGAGGCTCACAACAGTCACTATACAAGGCACTTTACATCTATGGTGAGTCACACAGTTACTAGTCTTGCTCCACACCCACCCAACTGGGTGGCAGCTTTACAGTCATGTGCTCCACACCCACCCAACTGGGCGGCAGCTTTACAGTCACGTGCAGGCTGCACCTACAGTCATGTGCAGGCTGCACCTACAGTCACGTGCAGGCTGCACCTACAGTCACGTGCAGGCTGCACCTACAGTCATGTGCAGGCTGCACCTACAGTCATGTGCAGGCTGCACCTACAGTCATGTGCAGGCTGCACCTACAGTCATGTGCAGGCTGCACCTACAGTCACGTGCAGGCTGCACCTACAGTCATGTGCAGGCTACACCTACAGTCATGTGCAGGCTGCACCTACAGTCATGTGCAGGTTGCACCTACAGTCACGTGCAGGCTGCACCTACAGTCATGTGCAGGCTACACCTACAGTCATGTGCAGGCTGCACCTACAGTCATGTGCAGGCTGCACCTACAGTCATGTGCAGGCTGCACCTACAGTCATGTGCAGGCTGCACCTACAGTCATGTGCAGGCTACACCTACAGTCATGTGCAGGCTGCACCTACAGTCGTGTGCAGGCTGCACCTACAGTAAGCAATATTGGATACTTGGCTAAGATTCCCGGCAGCACACCCCCTTGCGTCATTATGTAATGGAATGTGAACAAAATGGCAGAATTCAAAGATAACACCATCAATGGTGTCCATGAAATGTGTAAGTACAGTACTTCATTCCTAACTTGTGTCACTTTATAAATATTGTCTTTTAGTACGTAATTTTGTCTAGTGTGAGTTCTTTCTTGGTTAATTTTAACTTTTGTATTTTAGTTCTGTTCTGTAATTAATAAGCAAAGAAGAATTTTAACAAGATGATTCTGCTGAAGGCGCTGAAGGAGACCATATTGAATACTTCATACCCAAGACTCTACTACAAATTAGAGGTATTGTCAGGCAACATCACAGTGACAAGGTAACTGAGGAAAGGAGGATAGAAGCACAAACCAGTGAATCTGTACGATGGTACAACATGGTTGCTGCTGGCAATCCCAGTCATTATGGCCGAAGAGGAGGAGGACGAGGGAGAGAATCAGTAATAGCGAGAATCCGTCTTGGATACAAATATCCATGGAGATACGGAATGGAAACAACAGTTGATTAGCGGAATTGCAGAATCTGTGGTGAGAGTGACGGACACCGCCTTGACCACAATCTACGTGAATGCGAACATCTAAGAGACATTATAAATATGTGTAGAGTAATAAACCCCACATTGTTTGAGTTAGGAAAACACTATTTGTCAAATATTGATACTGTTCTTAAAAGATTTCCCCATTTTGCACCCGCAAGATAACGTAAGATTTTAAGGGTTGACAGATGTTAATCTTCTTGTTTGAGAAGCTGTTCACTTGAGACAGTTAAGCAAGTCCCAGCTGTGTCTGGGTACAAGTGACAGGATGAACAACCCAGCGGGTTTTCTTCCTATTGGGGAGTGTTGTACATGCTGCTATGGTGGTGTGTCCACTCACAAGATGAGTGGCGCTGCCCAATACTGTCACTATGGCGGTGTGTTCACTCACAGGATGAGTGGCGCTGCCCAATACTGTCACTATGGCGGTGTGTCCACTCACAAGATGAGTGGCGCTGCCCAATACTGTCACTATGGCGGTGTGTCCACTCACAGGATGAGTGGCGCTGCCCAATACTGTCACTATGGCGGTGTGTCCACTCACAAGATGAGTGACGCTACCCAATACTGTCACTATGGCGGTGTGTCCACTCACAAGATGAGTGGCGCTGCCCAATACTGTCACTATGGCGGTGTGTCCACTCACAAGATGAGTGGCGCTGCCCAATACTGTCACTATGGTGGTGTGTCCACTCACAGGATGAGTGGCGCTGCCCAATACTGTCACTATGGTGGTGTGTCCACTCACAGGATGAGTGGTGCTGCCCAATACTGTCACTATGGCGGTGTGTCCACTCACAAGATGAGTGACGCTGCCCAATACTGTCACTATGGCGGTGCGTCCACTCACAGGATGAGTGACGCTGCCCAATACTGTCACTATGGCGGTGTGTCCACTCACAGGATGAGTGGCGCTGCCCAATACTGTAACTATGGCGGTGTGTCCACTCACAGGATGAGTGGCGCTGCCCAATATTGTCACTATGGCGGTGTGTCCACTCACAGGATGAGTGACGCTGCCCAATACTGTCACTATGGCGGTGTGTCCACTCACAGGATGAGTGGCGCTGCCCAATACTGTCACTATGGCGGTGTGTCCACTCACAGGATGAGTGGCGCTGCCCAATACTGTCACTATGGCGGTGTGTCCACTCACAGGATGAGTGACGCTGCCCAATACTGTCACTATGGGGGTGTGTCCACTCACAGGATGAGTGGCGCTGCCCAATACTGTCACTATGGTGGTGTGTCCACTCACAGGATGAGTGACGCTGCCCAATACTGTCACTATGGGGGTGTGTCCACTCACAGGATGAGTGGCGCTGCCCAATACTGTCACTATGGCGGTGTGTCCACTCACAGGATGAGTGACGCTGCCCAATACTGTCACTATGGGGGTGTGTCCACTCACAGGATGAGTGGCGCTGCCCAATACTGTCACTATGGTGGTGTGTCCACTCACAGGATGAGTGACGCTGCCCAATAAACTCGCCCCTCGGGGCTAAATTTAAATTTAATGATTCTCATGTCAAATGTTTCCTATTTATTATAAAAAACGACGTTAAATGGGGAAATGTTAAAACGTTTTCAACCTGTCGGAGCGTCGGTCAAATTGGTTAAGAAGTCTATTTAGGCTTGTTGACGGCAATTTGTTGATTGCTTTACAATTTTGTTACTTTTCGTTCATGGTAATACGTTAACGTGTACTTGCTGACGCCTCAGCGTTAACGTATTAACGTTGACGCCTCAGTGTTGACGTCGTAGCGTTGACGTACCGACGCTGACGGGCGCCAGCAACATCTACCATTTTAACACACGCCAGATGTTGCAGGAATAATATTTACATGTTGAAATATTGTGATAAGGGTTGAGAGTGCAGGTCCTCAGTCACTCCACTAATATGGAAGCTTAATTGTGCAAGAGGTCGCCTCGGGCAACAGTCTCCTCGCCTCGTCCTTAATAAGTGCATTGTTTGCCTCTTCCACAGCCTCGCCATTTTGTATAAATTTATAACCAGTCCTGAGGCAGGATTCATTTTCGCAATCACTTTAAGAAACTTTTACATCTTTAGTCAATCAAGGAGGCTGTGTTTACATTTGTTAAGGAGTTTATGATGTGGGAACCGACCTGTGAGATTTATATTTATTTAATTTATGTGAATTTATATTTACGTTAATTTATATTTTTCGATAGCAATTGGTATGATGTTAAGTGGACTGTATTTCTGCAATAATCTCACAAATCGATCCTTAAACATAAGGGGGGTTTATATTAAATTTATATATATGCAGCCAATCAAACTACAGTATTAACTACATATATTAGTAAATAAATTGGAGGTGCCTTATCTTATTGTACAGAAGGCTTAGTCCACCAGATATAACTAGGATGTAGACACCAAATTATCCTCGTGTGAGGCTAGCTTCCATCGCCCATAGTAACTGCTTTACAAGGATTAATTCTTGCTTCCTCTTCTTGTTCCTGTCAAAGGGCACTAACTGTCAAGCCGGAATCCTAATATATGACAGCTATATCATGGAAAACACTGTATATTAGATAAGGACCAAGGCTTAATTACCTGTGTTGAGTCGATCGTTTGTGTTCTAACCGGTTCGCCCCATATCTACCTAACATTAACTGGCCAGAAATGATTAGATAAACGGGTTTCGGTAAGACACTTTCCTTGTTTATGTTGACAGCGTGTTGATGATGGTTGAACACTTAAGTTGATCTCCATAACACTTCGTCCAAGAGAATTATGAGAGCCGAACTCACTCCAACGACTCTGGTCTAACAAACAATGGCTGACCTCTTCACCACTGACGCCTTGTCCAATGTCAATAAGCAACCCATCCTCCGAATTGACAGTACGATTTAATACTAAGTGTAATAAATACATTTTCTTACTGTCATAAACAGTGCATAATTACACTTATGGGGCTGTTACATTTACCCAACTCCCTCCCCTGATTCAATTCTCCTCGTTTTCTGTTAAGACACTCAGAATTTTAGGATGAAGTTTTCAATATCAATGTACTATACACAAGTTTTAAATATCAGGAATTTCTTTTTCAGGTTTATTAAACAATGTAGATTTTATACAAACTTTAAAAATATCCTGAGTTTCTTTACAATTTATTGATATATTTTAGTTTTGTTTTATTAGTTTTACAAAACAGTAATATCAATATAGCTATAGGTTAAGTACTAATTGTAATTAAGAAGCAATAAAATTATTATCTTCAAAAACTAAGACAGTTAGGTGAGGTTGTGGTTTTCTATTCAGTTTTTCAGGTTAACTCAAATATTCACAATGTATTTGACAGTACGATTTAATACTAAGTGAAAATAAGTATAATTCCTAACGGCTATGAATAGTACATAATTGCACTTATTTGGCTCCTTACATTTATCACCCCATTTTTGGAGGACGCGCTGCAATAAGTGATAGAAGGGTCACATTTACTTTATTTTGATACTGATAATTAAGTTAATTCAAATGAGATGTTTTTATGATGTAATAAGTCCAAAGACTACTGTATTAAGTATAATTCCCAACAGAATAGCTGGTGAATTTATAGTACTATGTGGCAATGATATCCCGTTTTCTATTGATGGAAAATTCCACTAAAAGCTACATTTTCTATGGGTAACTTGTGTATACAACAGCAGCAATATTATCTGCCTATTGTATGTAATATTATTAAATGGTGTCGGGTTTTCCGACATGAGTTCCGGAGAAACTGCGAGGTTGTTTATTACAATAATGACCTTGGGTTGTGAAGAGAAACGTTGACGCGACGTTGTGATTATCTTGGGGCTGACACGGGATCTTCACACAGCCAGACGGACCAGGAGACAGTGGCGGAGATGTGCCAGAGGGTTAGAAGAGACCAGTGACCTATACAATTAGAAAGCATATTGCGCATAAAAATTACCGAGGCAGTAGTTTACTAGGTGCATGTGACATGATGGTGATCGGAGCAGTACCGAAAATATCCAAGAAATTTATTAGTGATGTAAATCACTTTCAAAATGCAATGGACGGGTGCAGCCCAGGGTTCCTGCTCCAGGAGGCTTGCCACACTCAGGACAGGTGCAGCCCAGGGTTCCTGCTCCAGGAGGCTTGCCACACTCAGGACGGGTGCAGCCCAAGGTTCCTGCTCCACGAGGCTTGCCACACTCAGGACGGGTGCAGCCCAGGGTTCCTGCTCCAGGAGGCTTGCCACACTCAGGACGGGTGCAGCCCAGGGTTCCTGCTCCACGAGGCTTGCCACACTCAGGACGGGTGCAGCCCAGGGTTCCTGCTCCACGAGGCTTGCCACACTCAGGACGGGTGCAGCCCAGGGTTCCTGCTCCACGAGGCTTGCCACACTCAGGACGGGTGCAGCCCAGGGTTCCTGCTCCAGGAGGCTTGCCACACTCAGGACGGGTGCAGCCCAGGGTTCCTGCTCCACGAGGCTTGCCACACTCAGGACGGGTGCAGCCCAGGGTTCCTGCTCCAGGAGGCTTGCCACACTCAGGACGGGTGCAGCCCAGGGTTCCTGCTCCACGAGGCTTGCCACACTCAGGACGGGTGCAGCCCAGGGTTCCTGCTCCAGGAGGCTTGCCACACTCAGGCACTACTAAGTCACAGTAAATAACGAAGTTAACAACTAAAGAACAGTAAATAACAATGCTCTATGCTGCCTATAGCATTTATAATAATTAGTTTTATCGGGGACAGGCAGCCTGTATATATATATATATATATATATATATATATATATATATATATATATATATATATATATATATATATATATATATATATATATATATATATATATATATATATATATATATTTGCGGCGAGGCAGATGCTGACGAATATGGACTGCATGGCCTGCACTGTGGAAAATCTGGTGGTTGGCACACTAGACACGACGAAGTCAATGACATCATTAAAAGAAGCCTTGCCTCTGCTCAGTGTCCAGCGGAGAGAGAGCCCCGCAACATACTGAACCGTGACTCTGTTAGCTTTGGGGGCCGACCAGACGGAATCACACTGCGACCGTGGAAGGGTGGCAGACAGTTGGCATGGGACTATACTTGTGTATCCACCCTGGCAACCACATACATCAACCTCTCTGCCGGCACAGCAGGAGCCGCGGCGACTCGCAGAGAAAGAGACAAGTCAGCCAAGTACAGGCAATTAGATCATCGGTACAACTTCGTTCCAATAGGGTCTAAGACACTAGGCCCATGGGGAGAGAGTGCAAAAAGGTTTCCTAAGGATCTTGGTTCCAAGCTCATTGACACCACAAGAGACCCTAGAGCAGCAAGTTTTCTCTTTCAGTGCCTCAGTGTCGCGATCCAGAGGGGGAATGCTCGCTGCATCCTCGGTTCATGCCCGGCGTCGGAGGAGTTCGAGGAAATCTACAGCCTCTAGGAAGCGATTTTTTTTTTTTTTGTGTCCTCTTAATGTTAATTTTTTGTATAAAATCAGATATGTAACTGTATAACCTTGCATAATAAAGCGAACACCATAAAAAAAGGGGAGTGGTAGGAGAAGCGAACACTCTTACGTATTCAGAGTTAAATGGCAAGTTTTTCCCTGAATGCTCTGTGTTCCCTTCTCTGAGGCTGTGGGTCCCTATAATTGCACCAGTGGTGATACCCCCCTATATATACATATATGTATGTATATATATATACATATATGTATGTATATATATATATATATATATATATATATATATATATATATATATATATATATATATATATATATATATATATATATATATATATATATATATATATTATTAAATATGACCGAAAAAGTAAGATTAATAATTCTAACACGAATTTTCTCAATCTTTCGTACATTACGCTTCACTGTTGGAGGTAAATCAAAAATTAATTCTCCAAAATTCATTTTTATTTCTAGTCTGACGCGACACGGGCGCGTTTCGTAAAACTTATTACATTTTCAAAGACTTTAGTTCACAAATACACAACTGAATAGAACTTACGTATCTCCGATTTTATATCTACATTTGAGTGAGGTGGGAGGGGTGATGTGGCATTAACACAAGACAGAACAAGAGGGGATATTAAGAGGGTATTAAAAGTATCAACACAAGACAGAACACAAACAATGGGTATTGAATAGAAGTGTTTGTAGAAAGCCTATTGGTCCATATTTCTTGATGCTTCTATATTGGAGCGGAGTCTTGAGGTGGGTAGAATATAGTTGTGCAATAATTGGCTGTTGATTGCTGGTGTTGACTTCTTGATGTGTAGTGCCTCGCAAATGTCAAGCCGCCTGCTATCGCTGTATCTATCGATGATTTCTGTGTTGTTTACTAGGATTTCTCTGGCGATGGTTTGGTTGTGGGAAGAGATTATATGTTCCTTAATGGAGCCCTGTTGCTTATGCATCGTTAAACGCCTAGAAAGAGATGTTGTTGTCTTGCCTATATACTGGGTTTTTTGGAGCTTACAGTCCCCAAGTGGGCATTTGAAGGCATAGACGACGTTAGTCTCTTTTAAAGCGTTCTGTTTTGTGTCTGGAGAGTTTCTCATGAGTAGGCTGGCCGTTTTTCTGGTTTTATAGTAAATCGTCAGTTGTATCCTCTGATTTTTGTCTGTAGGGATAACGTTTCTATTAACAATATCTTTCAGGACCGTTTCCTCCGTTTTATGAGCTGTGGAAAAGAAGTTCCTGTAAAATAGTCTAATAGGGGGTATAGGTGTTGTGTTAGTTGTCTCTTCAGAGGTTGCATGGCTTTTCACTTTCCTTCTTATGATGTCTTCGACGAAACCATTGGAGAAGCCGTTATTGACTAGGACCTGCCTTACCCTACAGAGTTCTTCGTCGACTTGCTTCCATTCTGAGCTGTGGCTGAGAGCACGGTCGACATATGCGTTAACAACACTCCTCTTGTACCTGTCGGGGCAGTCGCTGTTGGCATTTAGGCACATTCCTATGTTTGTTTCCTTAGTGTAGACTGCAGTGTGGAAACCTCCGCCCTTTTCCATGACTGTTACATCTAGAAAGGGCAGCTTCCCATCCTTTTCCATCTCGTAAGTGAAACGCAGCACGGAACTCTGCTCAAATGCCTCCTTCAGCTCCTGCAGATGTCTGACATCAGGTACCTGTGTAAAAATGTCGTCAACATACCTGCAGTATATGGCCGGTTTCAAGTTCATGTCGACTAAGACTTTTTGCTCGATGGTACCCATATAGAAGTTTGCAAACAGGACACCTAGGGGAGAACCCATGGCGACCCCATCTACTTGCTTATACATGTGCCCATCCGGGCTCAAGAAGGGTGCCTCTTTAGTACAAGCTTGGAGTAGTTTCCTCAGAATATTTTCTGGTATGTCAAGAGGAGTACAGGCTGGATCACGATACACTCTGTCGGCTATCATTCCGATTGTCTCGTCCACAGGTACGTTGGTAAACAGCGATTCTACGTCCAACGAGGCTCTTATCCCTGTGGCCCGTGTGCCCCGCAGTAAGTCAACAAATTCCTTTGGAGACTTCAGGCTGAAGGCGCAAGGAACATAAGGAGTCAGCAGGCCGTTGAGTCGCTTCGCCAGTCTGTACGTGGGTGTGGGTATCTGGCTAATGATTGGCCGAAGTGGGTTTCCAGGCTTGTGCGTCTTGACATTTCCATACGCATATCCAGGTTTATATTCCCCAATGATCTTTGGCAGGTGGAGTCCGGATTTCTTGGCGTTCACAGTTTCGATCAGTTTGTTGACCTTTGCTTTTAATTCGGCTGTAGTGTCCTTCGTTACCCTTTGGAACTTAGTTTGGTCAGAGAGTATGATGTTCATTTTCGCCAGATATATATATATATATATATATATATATATATATATATATATATGTCGTACCTAGTAGCCAGAACGCACTTCTCAGCCTACTATGCCAGGCCCAATTTGCCTAATAACCCAAGTTTTCATGAATTAATGTGTTTTCGACTACCTAACCTACCTAACCTAACCTAACCTAACTTTTTCGGCTACCTAACCTAACCTAACCTATAAAGATAGGTTAGGTTAGGTTAGGTAGGGTTGGTTAGGTTCGGTCATATATCTTCGTTAATTTTAACTCCAATAAAAAAAAATTGACCTCATACATAATGAAATGGGTAGCTTTAACATTTCATAAGTAAAAAATTAGAGAAAATATATTAATTTAGGAAAACTTGGCTTATTAGGCAAATCAGGCCTTGCGTAGTAGGCTGAGAAGTGCGTTCTGGCTACTAGGTACGACATATATATATATATATATATATATATATATATATATATATATATATATATTATTAAATATGACCGAAAAAGTAAGATTAATAATTCAAACACGAATTTTCTCGATCTTTCTTATGTTTCTTTTCACTGTTGATGGTAATTGAAAAATCAATTCTCCAAAATTCATTTTTATTTCTAGTCTGACGCGACACTTGAGCGCGTTTCGTAAGACTTATTACATTTTCATAGACTTTAGTTTACACACACACACAACTATAACTGAATAGAGCTAAACATCTTCGATTTTTTATACCTGCATTTGGGTGAGGTGATATGTTACAAATGCAGATATAAAAAATCGAAGATGTTTAAGCTCTATTCAGTTATAGTTGTGTGTGTGTGTGTAAACTAAAGTCTTTGCAAATGTAATAAGTTTTACGAAACGCGCTCAAGTGTCTCGTCAGACTAGAAATAAAAATGAATTTTGTAGAATTGATTTTTCAATTACCATCAACAGTGAAAAGAAACATAAGAAAGATCGAGAAAATTCGTGTTAGAATTATTAATCTTACTTTTTCGGTCATATTTAATAATATATGTCTACAGGAAAGACTGCTACCAAAATATACTAATATATATATATATATATATATATATATATATATATATATATATATATATATATATATATATATATATATATATATATATATATATATATATATATATACTTTAGGATTGCATCGAAGCCCCCCTCCAAGGCGGACCTCCTAAACCCCCCCCCCGAAGGTGGACCTCTTGACCCACCCCAGGACTCAGCACAACAACAGCCTCTCATGTCTATTTACTGCTCGGTGAACAGCGGCATGAGGTGACAGGAAATGTGCTCAACGGTCTTCACTGCGACTCAGGTGTGAGCCCAGGACGTAGACCACTATGCCATTATTTAGGAAGAGAACTAGGCTGGTAATACATATGAACAATGACGCAGTCTGTCTGGCAGAACGCACTACATTTTTTACGCAGTCGACCCTGGCGTAAAAAACGTGGTGCTTTAGAGAAATTAATAACATGGCAGTTATGACGCTTGGTGAGTCTAGTGATTAGGCGAGGTTAGGTGCTGACGGTCTTGTAACACCACTATAAAATATATACTAAAATAATAATGAAACACAAATACTACTTATACTGAGTAACACTTCCTATCGGTTGCCCTTGGTAACACTGTTATTGAACACGGTAATGTGAGCTGACATATGATGGTTACACCGGAACTAAAAGGTACACTGCCAACAAGGAGATGCTAACCCAGGATTAAATACGCTGCCACCATCTGCCTTGACCATTGAGACTATATCAAGCAACGAGGCAAGAAACATTGCTTGACTTGGAGAGTACTTTCTATGACTGTCATTAATTAAGGGACGGTTGTCAGCCACTATATCCAAAAGGCTAAGAGGATTCAACAATTGACACAGACGGGAAATTTAACAAAAGTTTATTGAGAACAAAAATTATGCTATTCACCACTATAAATCCTACTCTAACACAGGCCAATAGTTAAGAAATTTAGACATGGAACAAAATCCTCAGAGATCACACTTTACCTTAAGATCTCTGTCTTTCCCTCCGGTGGATTCACTCTGTCCCTCCCTGGCTGTGTGATGTTCTCACAGACCCACTCCTGACGCTGGTGTCCCGCACTCTGTCCCTAAGTCTCTACAGGACCAATATATACACCACAAAAGGGGGGGAGGGGGAGATTTGCTGTTGTTACCTACACCAAAAATGTAAGAGGTCAGCCACACGTGCACAAACACTCAAGAATTTTTCAATCAAGCTTGTTTGACATTCACCATACACTGTTCAAGAGAGGAGTTATTAATTACGTGTGTGACTGACCTCTGACCTGGCTAAAAGGGAAAGATCCATGGATGTTTACACATAAGAATCTGAAATCTAATTCCATTGCAATGTTTGACAAGAATATCATGAAATATTACATACTTGAAACTAGCTGACTAAGACTAACCCAGGAATTTTTAATCAACATACAAGATAATTCGGAGGTCATCTGGGCTGACCTCTTGGAGAAGGCTTCCCTGAGTGTGACCTCTAAGGGGGGGGGGTCATGGGTGTTACAGTCTTGGCTTGGCATATTATACGATTTTTAAATGTTGTTTAATGGCAACCAAACTTTTTTTACTAATTGTATATAAGAAGGGCTGCAAGTGTTCTATGTTTCAGTATCTCACCCCTAAATAAAAAGGGAGTTATTGAATTTTTTTTCCAACGAATTTTACACATTTTCAATAAATTTCACAAACCACAAGTTTCAAATGAAATCAAATTTCTATGATACTCATATAATACATTAGCACATAATAAAGGATTTGTATTGAAAGGATTATCCAAAATATGTTTAATTTTACTAATACAAGCAGTCAATGTTCCCCAAAAATATATGCCAATATTTCATGTTTGAAAATGAAGTATAAAATCATAAATGAACCTAGGGAAAAAGTGCTTTATACTGTCTGTAGAGACGTAAACTCTATATATAAGATGTAAATTTCAAGTTAGTTGAAAAAAATGAAAGCTGTGAAGTAATTTTATGTTAATTGACAATAAATAAGATCAAAGATTCTGCCTCCTGTAGTTGAAGTTGACTTCAACCAATTTCTTCCAAAATTTGCATCCTTACAAATATTCTTATTTTCTGTAAGGTGTATAAGTTTCATGCAAATCGGCTGATAAAAAATATGAAAAAAATTAGAAAAAAAATCTCCATTTTTTTTAATATTAAAATATTTTATTATATGCTATTGTGACAGCTTAGAGTCATAGACATGATTTCAGTTGACACTTTTGTTTGATGCTAATTTTTGACCATTTCGGAGAATTTTCAACACATAATTCAAAACAATTTTCTCCCTTCCTATTTATGCTTTGATGCTAAACTTGGGCCAGTTGAAGCAAATTTTACATACTACTAGTCAAAAAAGTTTGATTGAAATCGAACGAGTTTTCATTTATCGTATTTTTCAGTAATATGGTAAACCACTGTATTGTGTACGGCGGAGGAGTCAAGAGAAGGCGCTCAATAACAAAGGCACAGGGACGTAACCCAAAGGTACTCCACTGGTGAACTCTCCATATAGGCCTACTGCGCTGGTGAACTCTCCATATAGGCCTACTGCACTGGTGAACTCTCCGTATAGGCCTACTCCGCTGGTGAACTCTCCGCATAGGGCTAATCCACTGGTGAACTCTCCGTATAGGCCTATTCCACTGGTGAACTCTCCATATAGGCCTACTGCGCTGGTGAACTCTCCATATAGGCCTACTGCGCTGGTGAACTCTCCATATAGGCCTATGGCGCTGGTGAACTCTCCGTATAGGCCTATGGCGCTGGTGAACTCTCCATATAGGCCTACTCCACTGGTGAACTCTCCATATAAGCCTACTCCACCATACCCTAATACAATGATATTGCCAAGAAAAAACTGAGTTCTATGTTATTTACAGATGGAAACATAAGAAGCAAAAAATGGCATCACAGATCAGTCTGCTACCTGGAAGAGCTTCACCTGCTTGAGCAAGCCCGTGAGCTCCTGCCTGTAGAGAGGTTACCTCCCTGGGAGGATGACTCATGTAAGATTATCATCAATGAAATGGCAACAAAAAAATCCAACATGATACCACAAGAAATGTGGCACATGTACCAAGATTGCACCACATTCCTATGGATAAAGGATCCTAGTGATCCAAACAGTGAAATAATCACATACAGGTTTACTTCAGTTTTGTTTGGCGGGACTTCCTCACCATTTCTGTTTCAAGCAAACTTAGATATGCGTTTGAAGAAGTCCAACAGCCCAAATGAAACTGAAATTAAAAATAACCTGTATGTGGAGAACTTTCAAGGAATCACCTGTGGGAAAATCTAACTCAGACTAATACTAATAAATTTCAATAATATCGAAGGACCACCCTTTAGATAAAAAGGAAATAAATTGAAATTAAATTAGAGAATCAGTACCTATGGATTTCTTGACTACTTACTCATGAAAATATTAAAGCAATAAATGGACTGTAGAATAAAGTGAAATATTGAGCAGATTCACACCACAAACTTTGGGGGGTGGAGGGGGGGGGGGTTGATTACTACAGAGAAACTAATGCTTTTCTAGTACAAATAATGAGATGCTAATGCTCACTCATAATAAACTAATAACACAGTTCACAGTTATAAACATCTGTCCAGAGTAATTAGTCAGTGGAATGACGATCGTTTCTCTTCTTGACAAATTATAACACTAACTATTCCTGAAGTCTTAAAATAACCAGTAGTAACAAATTGTTACCAAGCGATTAGTTTTGATTTGGTATATCTTGAGGTTATCTTGAGATGATTTCGGGGCTTTAGTGTCCCCGCGGCCCGGTCCTCGACCAGGCCTCCACCCCCAGGAAGCAGCCCGTGACAGCTGACTAACTCCCAGGTACCTATTTACTGCTAGGTAACAGGGGCATTCAGGGTGAAAGAAACTTTACCCATTTGTTTCTGCCTCGTGCGGGAATCGAACCCGCGCCACAGAATTACGAGTCCTGCGCGCTATCCACCAGGCTACGAGGCCTTCTATGGTAGAATATATAATTAAACCCCCAAACCTGTGAACGGAAGCTACTTGTGGCAACACCTGAAACAATACACTCCGCTATCATAAGAAATAAATTAATAACAAATAAAATTATAAATCATTTAATAAATAAGTTAATAATACTAAACAAAGTAAATAATAAAACTCCACAAATTTGTTATTCCCACACCTGTCCCTGAGTCCCACACCTGTCCCTGAGTCCCACACCTGTCCCTGAGTCCTAGATCCTGTCCCTGAGTCCTAGATCCTGTCCCTGAGTCCTAGATCCTGTCCCTGAGTCCCACACCTGTCCCTGAGTCCTAGATCCTGTCCCTGAGTCCTAGATCCTGTCCCTGAGTCCTAGATCCTGTCCCTGAGTCCTAGATCCTGTCCCTGAGTCCTAGATCCTGTCCCTGAGTCCTAGATCCTGTCCCTGAGTCCTAGATCCTGTCCCTGAGTCCTAGATCCTGTCCCTGAGTCCTAGATCCTGTCCCTGAGTCCTAGATCCTGTCCCTGAGTCCTAGATCCTGTCCCTGAGTCCTAGATCCTGTCCCTGAGTCCTAGATCCTGTCCCTGAGTCCTAGATCCTGTCCCTGAGTCCTAGATCCTGTCCCTGAGTCCTAGATCCTGTCCCTGAGTCCTAGATCCTGTCCCTGAGTCCTAGATCCTGTCCCTGAGTCCTAGATCCTGTCCCTGAGTCCTAGATCCTGTCCCTGAGTCCTAGATCCTGTCCCTGAGTCCTAGATCCTGTCCCCGAGTCCTAGATCCTGTCCCTGAGTCCTAGATCCTGTCCCTGAGTCCTAGATCCTGTCCCTGAGTCCTAGATCCTGTCCCTGAGTCCTAGATCCTGTCCCTGAGTCCTAGATCCTGTCCCTGAGTCCTAGATCCTGTCCCTGAGTCCTAGATCCTGTCCCTGAGTCCTAGATCCTGTCCATGAGTCCTAGATCCTGTCCCTGAGTCCTAGATCCTGTCCATGAGTCCTAGATCCTGTCCCTGAGTCCTAGATCCTGTCCATGAGTCCTAGATCCTGTCCCTGAGTCCTAGATCCTGTCCATGAGTCCTAGATCCTGTCCCTGAGTCCTAGATCCTGTCCCTGAGTCCTAGATCCTGTCCCTGAGTCCTAGATCCTGTCCCTGAGTCCTAGATCCTGTCCCTGAGTCCTAGATCCTGTCCCTGAGTCCTAGATCCTGTCCCTGAGTCCTAGATCCTGTCCCCGAGTCCTAGATCCTGTCCCTGAGTCCTAGATCCTGTCCCTGAGTCCTAGATCCTGTCCCTGAGTCCTAGATCCTGTCCCTGAGTCCTAGATCCTGTCCCTGAGTCCTAGATCCTGTCCCTGAGTCCTAGATCCTGTCCCTGAGTCCTAGATCCTGTCCCTGAGTCCTAGATCCTGTCCCTGAGTCCTAGATCCTGTCCCTGAGTCCTAGATCCTGTCCCTGAGTCCTAGATCCTGTCCCTGAGTCCTAGATCCTGTCCCTGAGTCCTAGATCCTGTCCCTGAGTCCTAGATCCTGTCCCTGAGTCCTAGATCCTGTCCCCGAGTCCTAGATCCTGTCCCTGAGTCCTAGATCCTGTCCCCGAGTCCTAGATCCTGTCCCTGAGTCCTAGATCCTGTCCCTGAGTCCTAGATCCTGTCCCCGAGTCCTAGATCCTGTCCCTGAGTCCTAGATCCTGTCCCTGAGTCCTAGATCCTGTCCCTGAGTCCTAGATCCTGTCCCTGAGTCCTAGATCCTGTCCCCGAGTCCTAGATCCTGTCCCCGAGTCCTAGATCCTGTCCCTGAGTCCTAGATCCTGTCCCTGAGTCCTAGATCCTATTCCCGAGTCCTAGATCCTGTCCCTGAGTCCTAGATCCTATCCCTGAGTCCTAGATCCTATTCCCGAGTCCTAGATCCTGTCCCTGAGTCCTAGATCCTATCCCCGAGTCCTAGATCCTATCCCCGAGTCCTAGATCCTGTCCCTGAGTCCTAGATCCTGTCCCTGAGTCCTAGATCCTATTCCCGAGTCCTAGATCCTGTCCCTGAGTCCTAGATCCTGTCCCAGAGTCCTAGATCCTATTCCCGAGTCCTAGATCCTGTCCCTGAGTCCTAGATCCTATCCCCGAGTCCTAGATCCTATCCCCGAGTCCTAGATCCTATCCCCGAGTCCTAGATCCTATCCCCGAGTCCTAGATCCTATTCCCGAGGCCTCGATCCTATCCCCGAGTCCTAGATCCTATCCCCGAGGCCTCGATCCTATCCCCGAGTCCTAGATCCTATCCCCGAGTCCTAGATCCTATCCCTGAGTCCTAGATCCTATCCCTGAGTCCTAGATCCTATCCCCGAGTCCTAGATCCTATCCCCGAGTCCTAGATCCTATCCCCGAGTCCTAGATCCTATCCCTGAGTCCTAGATCCTATCCCCGAGTCCTAGATCCTATCCCCGAGTCCTAGATCCTATCCCCGAGTCCTAGATCCTATCCCCGAGTCCTAGATCCTATCCCCGAGTCCTAGATCCTATCCCCGAGTCCTAGATCCTATTCCCGAGGCCTCGATCCTATCCCCGAGTCCTAGATCCTATCCCCGAGGCCTTGATCCTATCCCCGAGTCCTAGATCCTATCCCCGAGTCCTAGATCCTATCCCCGAGTCCTAGATCCTATCCCCGAGTCCTAGATCCTATCCCCGAGTCCTAGATCCTATCCCCGAGTCCTAGATCCTATCCCCGAGTCCTAGATCCTATCCCCGAGTCCTAGATTCTATCCCCGAGGCCTCGATCCTATCCCCGAGTCCTAGATCCTATCCCCGAGTCCTAGATCCTATCCCCGAGTCCTAGATCCTATCCCCGAGTCCTAGATCCTATCCCCGAGTCCTAGATCCTATCCTCGAGTCCTAGATCCTATCCCCGAGTCCTAGATCCTATCCCCGAGTCCTAGATCCTATCCCCGAGTCCTAGATCCTATCCCCGAGTCCTAGATCCTATCCCCGAGTCCTAGATCCTATCCTCGAGTCCTAGATCCTATCCCCGAGTCCTAGATCCTATCCCCGAGTCCTAGATCCTATCCCCGAGTCCTAGATCCTTTCCCCGAGTCCTAGATCCTATCCCCGAGTCCAAGATCCTATCCCCAAGTCCTAGATCCTATCCCCGAGTCCTAGATCCTATCCCCGAGTCCTAGATCCTATCCCTGAGTCCTAGATCCTATCCCCGAGTCCTAGATGAGGAGTGGTGAGGTGAGGAGTAGCGTGTGGGGAGGGGAAGCACACGAGAGCACGAGCTCTGTGAAAAACAATATATATCTCGGGATATTTCAGTGATACAGGAACTAAACACAGTCAGATAACTCATAAAGTGCTTCTCAACTTATTAAACAATATACCATAGTGATGGACATCCGACTTTTGTGCTTTAAGGAAATAACAAGTGAATTTTGTGGAGTCCACCTCGTGGTGCCAGAACCCGCCCCATAGACCCACGTCTCCTGTGTGCCCACCGTGTGGAGTCCACCTCGTGGTGCCAGAACCCGCCCCATAGACCCACGTCTCCCGTGTGCCCACCGTGTGTGTGTGTGTGTGTGTGTGTGTGTGTGTGTGTGTGTGTGTGTGTGTGTGTGAGTGTGTGTGTGTGTGTGTGTGTGTGTGTGTGTGTGTGTGTGTGTGTGTGTGTGTGTGTGTGTGTGTGTGTGTGTGTGTGTGTGTGTGTGTGTGTGTAATTACCTAAGTGTAATTACCTAAGTGTAGTTACAGGATGAGAGCTACGCTCGTGGTGTCCCGTCTTCCCAGCACTCTTTGTCATATAACGCTTTGAAACTACTGACGGTCTTGGCCTCCACCACCTTCTCACTTAACTTGTTCCAACCGTCTACCACTCTATTTGCGAAGGTGAATTTTCTTATATTTCTTCGGCATCTGTGTTTAGCTAGTTTAAATCTATGGCCTCTTGTTCTTGAAGTTCCAGGTCTCAGGAAGTCTTCCCTGTCGATTTTATCAATTCCTGTTACTATTTTGTACGTAGTGATCATATCACCTCTTTTTCTTCTGTCTTCTAGTTTTGGCATATTTAATGCTTCTAACCTCTCCTCGTAGCTCTTGCCCTTCAGTTCTGGGAGCCACTTAGTAGCATGTCTTTGCACCTTTTCCAGTTTGTTGATGTGCTTCTTAAGATATGGGCACCACACAACAGCTGCATATTCTAGCTTTGGCCTAACAAAAGTCATGAACAACTTCTTTAGTATATCGCCATCCATGTATTTAAATGCAATTCTGAAGTTAGAAAGCATTGCATAGGCTCCTTGCACAATATTCTTAATGTGGTCCTCAGGTGATAGTTTTCTATCTAGAACCACTCCTAGATCTCTTTCTTTATCAGAATTCTTTAAAGATTTCTCACATAATATATAGGTTGTGTGGGGTCTATGTTCTCCTATTCCACATTCCATAACATGACATTTATTAACATTAAATTCCATTTGCCAAGTGGTGCTCCATATACTTATTTTGTCCAGGTCTTCTTGAAGGGCATGACAATCATCTAAATTTCTTATCCTTCCTATTATCTTAGCATCATCAGCAAACATGTTCATATAATTCTGTATACCAACTGGTAGATCATTTATGTACACAATAAACATCACTGGTGCAAGAACTGAACCCTGTGGTACTCCACTTGTGACATTTCTCCATTCCGATACATTGCCTCTGATTACTGCCCTCATTTTTCTATCAGTCAGAAAATTTTTCATCCATGATAGAAGCTTACCTGTCACCCCTCCAATATTTTCCAGTTTCCAGAACAACCTCTTATGTGGAACTCTGTCGAAAGCCTTTTTTAGGTCCAGATAGATGCAGTCAACCCAGCCATCTCTTTCCTGTAATATCTCTGTGGCCCGATCATAGAAACTGAGTAAATTCGATACACAGGATCTTCCTGATCGAAAACCATACTGTCTGTCTGATATTATATCATTTCTCTCCAGGTGTTCTACCCATTTAGTTTTGATTAGCTTTTCCAATACTTTCACTATTACACTTGTCAATGATACAGGTCTATAATTGAGGGGGTCTTCCCTGCTGCCACTTTTGTAGATTGGAACTATGTTAGCCTGTTTCCACACGTCTGCTACGATTCCTGTACACAGGGATGCCTGAAAGATCAGGTGAAGTGGAATGCTGAGCTCAGATGCACATTCTCTGAGAACCCATGGTGAAACGCCATCTGGGCCAGCTGCTTTGTTCCTCCCGAGCTCCTTTAGCATATTTTCCACTTCATCTCTAGACACCTCTATCCGCTCTATGTTGTTCTCTGGAATTCTTATTGTGTCTGGTTCTCTGAAGATTTCATTTTGTACAAACACACTTTGGAACTTTTCATTTAATGTTTCACATAAAGTTCTTTATTCACCTCCTCTATGTGAGTTGTCAGTGAAGTTTCCAGTTGGAGATCCTTACCTAACTCTATGTTAGCCCTTAGGCTTGCTTGGAGTTGTTCACCATATGAGTCTATCTTCTTGTTTATTTCTTCAAAGTCACCACACTTCACTTTCCATGCCTCATTTTCTTTCACTAGTTCCTTGATTTGCTCCTCCTGATTTGTTACCTTGTCTGTTAATGCAGTAATAATCTTACCTTGTTGAAGCATACTCCCTTTTAGAGTGCAAAGCTCACTCCAAAGAGCTCCATTGTCCTCTTCCAATTTAAGCACTTTTTCTTCATACTTCTTTTGCATATCCTCAATTATCTCTAACCTGCCAAGAACACCTCCTTTCCTTATATCTTGTGGTGAGAATCCTTTGAAACCATCATCTGTTGGTGTGTCTACATTCTCAGTGGGGGTGGTGGCGGCGGCCATCTTTGATTTTGTTCTAGACCAAAACCAACTTTTCCACTCGACTATTTTCACTCAGTTTTACTTGTTTATTGTATTTTATTTGCTTTTACTCTTCCCTGAACCTTTATGTAACCTGGGACACCACTGTAGCCCTCAACCTGTTCCCACTACTTAGGTAATTCGATATTTCCAGGAGCTTGCTGCAGTGTGACTTCTGCCTCCTCCAGCTTCACCTTCACACACCCTGTGTGTGTGTGTGTGTGTGTGTGTGTGTGTGTGTGTGTGTGTGTGTGTGTGTGTGTGTGTGTGTGTGTGTGTGTGTGTGTGTGTGTGTGTGTGTGTGTGTGAGTGTGTGTGTGTGCTTACTAGCAAATTGATTTCCAACAAGTGTAATAGGGGAATGTGGATCGAGAAATTAGTAATAGAGAAAGTGAATACTATTGCAAGTCGGAAATAAAGCAGAAAATCCCTTATTGTAATACAAGCGAGTTAATATATCAGTGTTATAACCCAAGTAACTGGCAAGTGAGGGCCTCCAGCCATGGCCTGGGACAACAACGTGTCAACTGTACAGCCTCTGGGACCCTCACCCTCCACCGTGCGATAAGTACTGACCATACAGTAGAACAAATAAACATATATATTGTTACAAATATACAATATACATATAATATTATAAATATATAGATATATACAACAAAACAAGGCAAAATGGGAGTAAATAAACAAATTTGTGGCCACTGTAACAACTTCTTAAAGACGAAGGCAACGGGAATTGAATGTTATATCTGTAAGACTAGATTTCATTCGGCTTGTACAGGAGTGAGTAACACTACGGCACTGAGAGCTGGCCACTTGCTCTGGGTGTGTAAAAATGACCTGCCAGCTTGGAATATCATAAAAAACTTCTAGATAACATGACGCATGAATGTAAAACATCGTTAATTGAAAGCCTACCAGCCATCCAGAAGGAGTGGGAAAGGAACAACAACAATTCTAGTATACCAGGGGCGGAGTATACCAGGGGCGGAGTATACCAGGGGCGGAGTATACCAGGGGCGGAGGCTATAGTCAGGGATGAAACTGAAGCTGAAGGGGGCCACAAGTTAGTTTTTAAATTTTGTTCAATGTCAACATATCTTTTTTGACTAGTTGTATATGAAAAGGGTTGCAATTGTTTAAAGTTTCAGTACTGCACAAATCATCCGATAAACAAATAAGAAAAAAGAAATAAAAAAGGATAAATTTTTAAACTTTTTTTTTAAATATATTATATGCTACTGCATATAATATTCTATGACTCTCAGCTATATTCTGATAGCTGAGAGTCATAAACATAATTTCAGTTGACACTTGTGTTATGTTAATTTTTGACCATTGTGGAAAATTTTTGACACAAATTAATATTTTTTCTCCCTTCCTATTTTTGCTATGTTGCTGAGTCTTGGACCAGATGAAGCCCTTTTTTAATACAACTCGTTGAAAAAGTTTGATTGAAATCGAAAGAGTTTCATTTATTGCATACATTTTTGGCATATTTGAAACTGATGCCCTTTGAAACTCAGGAAGTTGTAAACTCTGACTCAGTAGGCCCGGATGTAGATGACAGTAAACTAGAAAGTGTAACAGACAGCACTGACAGCTCGATAGGTACAGACACTACAAGGGTTCCCGATAGAGCGAGTCAGAACAGGACAGACTTATGCAAATTTTATGCAAAGGGCATATGCAGACATAGATATGCTGGTAATAAGAAAGGATTAGAATGCAGTTACCAACATCTCAAAAAATGTTTAAATATGCTTAGGAAAGGTGAGTGTCGATTTGGATCAATATGTAGGTTTTTCCATCCTGACATGTGCCAAACCTCACTGAAGGACAGAAAATGCTATGACCTCAGCTGCCCACACTGTCACGTGAAAGGCACGGAACGCTACATAAAGAGTGGCAAGCAGGATAATGAATTTGGAGGAAACTCGATAATTTTTTTATACCAAACCGAAAGAGAATTCAAAACGAGCAGCATGGAGAGTGTATGGAACTGGATGCCAGATCCACTTGCATTCCAGAATTACAGATACAATTACACACCGAAAGGGAACTACAACTACGACAGACAACTGCCCTACAACAATCAGTACTGGTCAGAACAAACTCATTATGTCCACGAATAATGGACTTGCCGAAAAAGTCTCCCATTCAAACTATCACTAATAGAGTAACCTCATTCATCTTTGCCAACATACAAGGACTGAAAACAAGAACAAACAACAAAGTACAGTTCATAAATGGCCTCCTCACGGAGTCAAATGCAGTATTTGGAGCATTCACAGAAAGCCATGCAGGGGAATTCTTAGACAGTGAGATCTAGATTCGAGGATATAACCTATACAGGTGTGATAGGAAAATTAGGTCACATGGAGGAGTGGGTCTGTATATTAGGGAAGACCTTGTATGCTCGGAGCTCCTAAACGTTACAAATGAGGTGGTAGAGGTACTGGGAGTAAAAATAGAGAAAATAAATTTAGTGATTATTCTAATATACAAACCGCCAGATGCAACGGCTGAGGAATTCACAGAACAGATAAGCAAAATAGAGAATAGCCTTGATAATTTGGAGAACCCGATACCTGATATTATCTTCCTAGGTGACTTCAACTTGCCTAGTCTCAGGTGGAAAATAGCAAACAATAATATTATATCAGGAAATCTATCAGGACCTAACCAACCACAGATTAGAGAACTACTTAGATTCTGTGACAAATTTTCACTCAATCAGCAGATATCAGAGCCAACGAGAAATGAAAATATTCTAGATCTGGTCTTTACGAACAATGAAGACATTATCAGAGACATTACGATATCAGATACCATATACTCAGATCACAAGTTCATTAAAGAGCAAACAACCATTGTAACACCCATAACCTTCCCCCCCCCCCCTTAGAGTTCACACTCAGGGAAGCCTTCTCCAAGAGGTCAGCCCAGATGACCTCCGGATTATCTTGTATGTTGATTAAAAAAAATTCCTGGGTTAGTCTTAGTCAGCATAGTTTCAAGTATGTAATATTTCGTGATACTCTTGTCAAACATTGCAATGGAATTAGACCCCAGATTCTTATGTGTAAACATCCATGGATCTCCCCCTTTTGGCCAGGTCAGAGGTCAGTCACACATGTAATTAATAACTCCCCTCTTGAAGAGTGTATGGTGAATGTCAAACAAGTTTAATGAAAATTCTTGAGTGTTTGTACACGTGTGGCTGATCTCTTACATTCTTGGTGGGTAGCAACAGCAGATCTCCCCCCTCCCCCTTGTGGGGGTTGTATATAGAGGTCCTGTAGGGACTTAGTAAGAGGAGAGTGCAGGACACCGGGGTCCAGAGAGGGCTGTGAAGAACATCTCAGCCAGGGAGAGACAGGTCTTAAGGTAATGTGTGTGATCTCTGAGGTTTTGTTCCATGTCCAAATTTCTTAAATTTTTGCCAGTGTTAGAGTAGGATTTATAAGTGGTGACTAACATAATTTTGGTCTTTAATAAACTCATGTTAAATTTCCCGTCTGTGTCAATTGTTGAATCCTCTTAGCCTTTTGGATATAGTGGCTGACAACCGTTTTCATAATTAATGACAGTCATAGAAAGTACTCTCCAAGTCAAGCAATGTTTCTTGCCTCGTTGCTTGATATAGTCTCAATGGTCAAAGGCAGATGGTGGCAGCGTATTTAATCCTGGGTTAGCATCTCCTTGTTGGCAGTGTACCTTTGAGTTCCGGTGTAACCATCATATGTCAGCTCATAACAGTGTTACCAAGTGCAACCGATGGGGAAGTGTTACTCAGGATAAGTAGTGTTTACATTATTATTTTAGTATCCATTATAGTGGTGTTAAATTATAGTGGTGTTACATTAGACTGGTGTTACACCATCAATACTCAGAATAGACCTAAAACGTTGATAAAGCGAGAGGGGCTATTCAATAAATTCAATTTTAATAATAAAAGGATAGACTGGGAGATAATAAACAGGGAACTTACAAACATTCCATGGGAAACTGTTTTAAGTAATACAAGTCCTACAGAAGGAATAGAAAAACTGACTTCAGAAGCGTATCAAGTCTGTCTGAAACATGTTCCTTTGAGGAAAGCCAGAAAGAGATCTAACGTAGAAAGAGAACGCAGACGACACTATAAACGCAGGAAAAAAATAACGGAACTGCTTATGCAGACAGGAATTTCCCGTCAAAGAAGGAATAATTTAAATAGGGAGATTGAAGAAATCGAGCGGAAATTGAAACACTCATATGAAACTGAAGAAAGGCAGTTAGAACAGAAAACAGTTCAGGAAATAAAGAAAAATCCAAAATACTTCTTCACATATGCAAAATCAAAAGCAAAAACCACTGCAAGTATTAAACCTATTCATACAAGTAAAGATTCATACACGGAGGATGACAAAGAAATTAGTGAAATCCTAAAAAAGCAGTATGAGGACATGTTTAGCACTCCAATAAACAACATGAAAGTGGAAGATCCAGACAATTTCTTTATGCGGGATATTCAAACCCCTGTAAATATAACTGATATCAACACGAGCGCACTAGACTTTGAAAGAGAAATTGAAAACATGCCCATGCACTCGGCCCCAGGTCCAGGCTCATGGAATTCAATATTTATAAAGAAATGCAAAGTGCCGGTAGCACAGGCACTCAGTATAGTGTGGAGGAAGAGCTTGGACACGGGGGAGATACCAGATGCACTTAAAGTAGCAGACATAGCCCCTCTACACAAGGGAGGGAGCAAAGCATTGGCAAAGAATTATAGACTAGTTGCACTAACATCGCACATAATAAAAGTATTTGAGAGAGTGAATAGGAGTCAGGTCACCAATTTCATGGAGACCAATGACCTTCACAACCCAGGCCAACATGGCTTTCGAGCGGGAAGATCGTGCCTCTCACAGCTACTTGAGCACTACGACAAAGTCACTGAGGCATTAGAAGAAAAACAGAATGCTGATGTGATATACACGGACTTCGCAAAGGCTTTCGATAAATGTGACCATGGCGTGATAGCACACAAAATGAAGTCAATGGGAATAACCGGTAAAGTAGGACGCTGGATACTTAGTTTTCTGTCAAACAGGACTCAGCGAGTAACGGTCAACCATATAAAATCTAGTCCAAGCGCAGTTAAAAGCTCTGTACCTCGGGGTACAGTCCTTGCACCGCTGCTTTTCCTTATTCTCATATCAGATATAGACAAAAATACAAGGCACAGCTTCGTATCATCCTTTGCAGATGACACAAAAATCAGTATGAAAATTACCTCGGCTGAAGACATTGAAAAAACTTCAAGCTGATATTAATAAAGTTTTCGACTGGGCATAAGAAAATAACATGATGTTTAACAGTAATAAATTCCAGGTACTCAGGTACAGTAAAAATGAGGACCTTAAACATAATACAGAGTACAAAACACAATCAAATGTACCCATAGTAGGAAAACAACATGTAAAGGATTTGGGAATAATGATGTCTAACGACCTAACGTTTAGGGAACATAACCAAGCAAATATTGCGTCAGCCAGAAAAATGATAGGATGGATTACGAGAACTTTCAAATCCAGGGATCCCATCACAATGGTTGTACTCTTCAAGTCACTTGTGTTGTCCTGTCTTGAGTACTGCTCAGTACTCACTTCCCCCCTCTTCAGAGCAGGAGAGATTGCTGAAATAGAGGGAATACAGAGAACATATACGGCACGCATAGACGCGATAAAGCACCTAAATTATTGGGATCGTCTCAAAGTCCTCCAAATGTACTCACTAGAAAGAAGACGAGAGAGATACCAAATAATATACACCTGGAAGATACTGGAGGGCCAAGTACCAAATCTACACAGTAAAATAACAACGTACTGGAGTGAACGATATGGAAGAAAATGTAGAATAGAACCAGTGAAGAGCAGAGGTGCCATAGGCACAATAAGAGAACACTGTATAAACATCAGAGGTCCGCGGTTGTTCAACACCCTCCCAGCAAGCATAAGAAATATTGCCGGAACAACCGTGGACATCTTCAAGAGGAAACTAGATTTATTCATCCAAGGAGTGCCGGACCAACCGGGCTGTGGTGGGTATGTGGGCCTGTGGGCCGCTCCAAGCAACAGCCTGGTGGACCAAACTCTCACAAGTCAAGCCTGGCCTCGGGCCGGGCTTGGGGAGTAAAAGAACGTCCAGAACCCCATCAACCAGGTATCTAGATCCTATCCCCGAGTCCTAGATTCTATCCCCTAGTCCTAGATCCTATCCCCGAGTCCTAGATCCTATCCCCGAGTCGTAGATCCTATCCCCGAGGCCTCGATCCTATCCCCGAGTCGTAGATCCTATCCCCGAGTCCTAGATCCTATCCCCGAGTCGTAGATCCTATCCCCGAGTCCTAGATCCTATCCCCGAGTCGTAGATCCTATCCCCGAGTCCTAGATCCTATCCCCGAGGCCTCGATCCTATCCCCGAGTCCTAGATCCTATCCCCGAGTCCTAGATCCTATCCCCGAGTCCTAGATCCTATCCCCGAGGCCTCGATCCTATCCCCGAGTCCTAGATCCTATCCCCGAGTCCTAGATCCTATCCCTGAGTCCTAGATCCTATCCCTGAGTCCTAGATCCTATCCCCGAGTCCTAGATCCTATCCCCGAGTCCTAGATCCTATCCCTGAGTCATAGATCCTATCCCTGAGTTCTAGATCCTATCCCCGAGTCCTAGATCCTATCCCCGAGTTCTAGATCCTATCGAGTAGGCCTATATGGAGAGTTCATCAGTGGAGTAGGCCTATACGGAGAATTCATCAGTGGAGTAGGCCTATTTTATTTTATTTTTAATTTTGCTCCGAGGGGCGAGTTTATTGGGCAGCGCCACTCATCCTGTGAGTGGACACACCACCATAGTGACAGTATTGGGCAGCGCCACTCATCCTGTGAGTGGACACACCGCCATAGTGACAGTATTGGGCAGCGCCACTCATCCTGTGAGTGGACACACCGCCATAGTGACAGTATTGGGCAGCGCCACTCATCCTGTGAGTGGACACACCGCCATAGTGACAGTATTAGGCAGCGCCACACATCCTGTGAGTGGACACACCGCCATAGCAGCATGTACAACACTCCCCAATAGGAAGAAAACCCGCTGGGTTGTTCATCCTGTCACTTGTACCCAGACACAGCTAGGACTTGCTTAACTGTCTCAAGTGAACAGCTCCTCAAACAAGAAGATTAACATCTGTCAACCCTTAAAATCTTACGTTATCTTGCGGGTGCAAAATGGGGAAATCTTTTAAGAACAGTATCAATATTTGACAAATAGTGTTTTCCTAACTCAAACAATGTGGGGTTTATTACTCTACACATATTTATAATGTCTCTTAGATGTTCACATTCACGTAGATAGTGGTCAAGGCGGTGTCCGTCACTCTCACCACAGATTCTGCAATTCCGCTAATCAACTGTTGTTTCCATTCCGTATCTCCATGGATATTTGTATCCAAGACGGATTCTCGCTATTACTGATTCTCTCCCTCGTCCTCCTCCTCTTCGGCCATACTGATTGGGATTGCCAGCTGCAACCATGTTGTACCATCGTACAGATTCACTGGTTTGTGCTTCTATCCTCCTTTCCTCAGTTACCTTGTCACGGTGATGTTGCCTGACAATACCTCTAATTTGTAACAAAGTCTTGGGTATGAAGTATTCAATATGGTCTCCTTCAGCAGCCAGCACATCTGCTCGTTCATTCCCACATATTCCAACATGAGAGGAGATCCACAGAAACTTGATGACTCTTCCCTGATTGATTAGTACTCTCACAGCTCTTAATTTCAGCGACTATTGCAAGATTTTCTGCCCGATTTTTACTTAGGCTTTGCAGTGCTGCTTTTGAGTCAGTGCAGATCACTGCACCATTAGTATTTCGTTCAAGGAATTTAACGCCATAACAATGGCAGTTAGCTCTGCTTGCGTTGAAGAAACATAGTTCTCAATACGTGCTTTCTCTTCATTTCTGCGTTGGAAAGCATTATTGCTAATTCCAGTGTATGCTGCACCAGCCCTGCCATTGATAAGATTAGATGACCCGTCAGTGTAAATTTGATCTAGTTCATCTCCAGCTTCTTTATAAATGTCCCCGAGATACTTGTGCCACATTTCTTGTGGTATCATGTTGGACTTTTTTGTTGTCATTTCATTGATGATAATCTTGCATGAGTCATCCTCCCAGGGAGGTAACCTCTCTACAGGCAGGAGCTCACGGGCTTGCTCAAGCAGGTGAAGCTCTTCTAGGTAGCAGACTGATCTGTGATGCCATTTTTTGTTTCTCATGTTTCCATCTGTAAATAACACAGAACTCAGTTTTTTCTTAGCAACATCATTGTAAACATCATTGTAATGGGGATCTCTGGCTATCCCAATTGCAAGCTTAGCATTCAGTTCCTTAATTCTGCTTTTAACACTGAGAAGAGAAAACTCCTCTCGTAGATTAGACGTTTTGGCAGTTCTTGGAACTCCAAGAATGATTGTCATGGCTTCATTTTGAATGCTTTCGAGCCTTTTCATTTCGCTTTGGGAGTAGGTGCACATAATTGGTGCGGCATAGTCTTTGACAGAGCGCACATAGGCTGTGTACATCATTTTAAACATGGCATTAGAGGCTCCATGTCCATTCCAGGTTATAGCTTTCAGCGCCCTGAGTCGATTTTTGCATGTTCCTATGAATTGATTGAGCTCCTCTTTCTTCCCCTTGTTAGAGCCGACAGTGACTCCAAGGTACCGATAGTGGTCAACCCATTCAAGTGTTACACCTATAATGACGTTGATGTAGGTAGGTGCATACATCCCTACCGTACAACCAACCAAAAACCGTAGAGTGCTTAAACTTTGATAAGGAGATCACCCTGTACGCGTCCTGCTCTTGGAGAGGGCTCAGCGTCACACATTAAGGGGGTGCAACTCCATCACTGGCTTCATTGTCACGTGCATACACCCAATTCGAGCCGCTGTGACTCCCCACTCTCTCCTTATTTTGTATGACCTCCTCAATCCCCCTTTCTTTGAATTGTAATTCTGTACCACCCTGTCCACAGCTGTGGTTCTTTTTTTCTCTCCCTCTCTTTCCTACTTTCTGGGAAGCCTCACTAGGACAAGGGCAAACATCTGTAGATTACATACATTTAATGGACAAAGAGAATATGTACCACACATGCAAAATATAATAATGACTCCAACACTTTATGCTATTATAATCAGGTTGCATACAATCCCATCAGGACTCTACCAGCTGCTTATATCAAGTGGTGGCCCAACTCCTGGCTCGCCACTTATGCTACCATCCTCACCTAGTGGGTTAAATCTTGCAATACAATATGGCACTATCAGCCCTAGAATATATATAAATAAATATACACAAGGAATCCAGCCTATGGCTGCAACAACATAAACATCGGTATAAATATTCTTTGATACTAACGTCCAATCACTCGCCTCCCACTGCATCATGTACGCTAATGCACGATGCAGTGGGACACTCTATCACTCTATAAGTAATCAATAAGAAACTCCTCTCTGCATCCAGAGGTTCACTACCCTGAACACCTCAGGTCTTCACAAAAGTGTCTACCAGGGTCTTCCACAGCACTTCCGGCTGCTACACCATGAAGTCTTCCTTAAACAGCAATGATGTTTCACCACTTGTACCACAGAGGCACGTGAAACTCTACTCCACTGCTTTTCCTCTCACAACTTGAGGTCCTACTCCTCATATGAGGCTGCTCTTCCATAGAGCTCAGTATATCTTCAATAGCCTTGGAGTTCCATCCACTGACTTCTCCTCTACTAGTTCGAAGTTCTCAGCAACTCCTTCCCCCAGACAAACCACAGGATTTGATCCGCTCGCGGTGCTCACTGACTGAGCGGTCGCCACTAGGACATTCTAAGCTGCCCACAAAACTGTTTTAAACTGCTCCACACTCTTTCTGCAGTTCACGACTTGAGCTGACATGTCCACAGACTTGTTTTTCAATCGAGACGTCTGTCTACTTCCTTCTTCTTCGTGAAGGTATATCGCTCAGGGGTTCTTACTCGCCAGGGGCTCAAACGGAGCACGACCTTCCCTCATGATTTCTTCAGCTCAAGTGAGGTCAACGTCCTCTAAAGCGAGCCTCACACCTCCAACAAATTCTCCACATCTCATGTCAAGTCATTTATTTATATTTTTACTTACTGCCCATACTTTTAAACTACTCATCAAATTCAATCGAGTGTTTACTATATACATTTCCAGATTTATATCTCTTTGACCTCTTAGTTAGGTCAGGTCTGACAGAATAACTCTCAAGGGGTAAACGGTCATCTAATCCTGTCAATGGCATGGCTGGTGCAGCATACACGGTAATCAAGGATAATACTTTCCAACGCAGAAATGAAGAAAAAGCACGTATTGAGAACCATGCCTCTTCAACGCAAGCAGAGCTAACTGCCATTGTTATGGCGTTAAGGTTTCTTGAACGGAACACTAATGGTGCAGTGATTTGCACCGATTCAAAAGCAGCACTGCAAAGCCTAAGTAAAAATCGGGCAGAAAATCTTGCAATAGTCGCTGAAATTAAGAGAGCTGTGAGAGTACTTACCAATCAGGGAACAGTCATCAAGTTTCTGTGGATCCCCTCCCATGTTGGTATATGTGGGAATGACCGAGCAGATGTGCTGGCTGCTGAAGGCGCTGAAGGAGACCATATTGAATACTTCATACCCAAGACTCTACTACAAATTAGAGGTATTGTCAGGCAACATCACCGTGACAAGGTAACTGAGGAAAGGAGGATAGAAGCACAAACCAGTGAATCTATACGATGGTACAACATGGTTGCAGCTGGCAATCCCAGTCATTATGGACGAAGAGGAGGTGGACGTGGGAGAGAATCAGTAATAGCGAGAATCCGTCTTGGATACAAATATCCATGGAGATACGGAATGGAAACAACAGTTGATCAGCGAAGTTGCAGAATCTGTGGTGAGAGTGATGGACACCGCCTTGACCACTATCTACGTGAATGTGAACACCTGAGAGACATTAGAAATATGTGTAGAATAATAAACCCCACATTGTTTGAGTTAGGAAAACACTATTTGTCAAATATTGATACTGTTCTTAAAAGATTCCCCCATTTAGTACCCGCAAGATAACGTAAGATTTTAAGGGTTGATAGATGTTAATCTTCTTGTTTGAGGAACTGTTCACTTGAGACAGTTAAGCAAGTCCCAGCTGTGTCTGGGTACAAGTGACAGGATGAACATCCCAGCGGGTTTTCTTCCTATTGGGGAGTGTTGTACATGCTGCTATGGCGGTGTGTCCACTCACAAGATGAGTGGCGCTGCCCAATAAACTCGCCCCTCGGGGCAAAATTTAAAAAAATTTAAAAAATTTCTCAAGCAACCTGGGATCATAACACACAATTAATTTGTAGTTCTTTATTTTCTCCCCTCTTGTGGCGAGAGTATGATTTTGTCTTGTTTGTGGAGAGAGTGAACTCGAGCTCAATACATTTCCTTCCAAGAAGTTCAATGGACTGTTTAATTTTCCCCAAGGTGGAAGCTTGTATTAGAACATCATCGGAGCTTCCTCGTATGGGCCAATAGACCTTCTGCAGTTACCTTTATTCTTATGTTCTTTTTAATATTCATTCCAAAGTGGGTGAGTGACTGGCTGGTCACGTCTCTCTGTGCAAGGCTGTGATCTAACTGATCCACGAACCCTCCACTCGACGTGGAAGGCTGAGTACTCTTCCTCTTGAACATATAAGGACTGAGACATGCTAAAATGACTCTTACAGGACCTCGCTCTCAAGCCAGAACAAGGGCCCCTTGTTGGAGTACTGCTGACACTGTGGTGCCACCCAGCGCCTCGCCCGCACCTCACACTCTCTACTAAACATGCACACACAACTACACATTTACAACATGGAACAGTGTAATACACTTGCACTGTTACACATTTACAACATGGAACAGTGTAATACACTTGCACTGTTACACACCCACAACATGGAACAGTGTAATACACTTGCAGTGTTACACATTCACAACATGGAACAGTGTAATACACTTGCACTGTTACACATTCACAGCATGGAACAGTGTAATACACTTGCACTGTTACACATTCACAGCATGGAACAGTGTAATACACTTGCACTGTTACATCAACTTCGCAATCTCAACACCATCTAGCTCGTATCTTGTAACTATCATCATTACTTTGCCTCAAAACCTAACAATTGTCAGCATTAAACTGCATCTGCCAATCTTTTGACCATTTCAAAACCCTGTTTAGATCGTCTGGTAGTAATAGTGAGTATTTTTCCGTGTTTATTTTCCTCCCGATTTTTGTATCATCGGCAAATTTGAAAATAGTGCTGCTCAAACCTGAATCTAAATCACTTATATATATCATGAATAACAGAGGTCCCATGACAGAATCCTGAGGCACCCCACTTACAACATTTTCCCACTCTGACTTAACCCCATATATACTAACTCTTTGTTTCCTTTGGTATAGCCATGCCCTAATCCAGCTTAATATAGCACCCCCAATACCATGAGCCTCTATTTTTTTAATCAGTCTTTCATGTGGTACTGTATCAAAAGCTTTGCTAAAGTCAAGGTACACAACATCACAATCCTTACCACTATCAACTGCCTCAACTATGCTGGAAAAAAATTATAGCAAATTTGTTAAATAAGAACGGCCATTTGTAAATCCATGTTGTGAATCATTTATTAATTTATGTTTTTCAAGATGTTGATGAATGATATTTGCAATTGTCGATTCAAGTAACTTTCCCACAATAGATGTTTAGCTAATTATCCGATAGTTTGACGCAAGTGATCTATCTCCTTTCTTTGCATTCTTTAAGCAAGCAGATTCATTCCCTGCTGTTTAGTACTTCCAGTGATGAATTTGTGGTATTAGTCTGCATCTACAAGTGTTCCAATATTGGTGAGGTAATCAGACGTGATTTTGTTATCAGCCAACTTAATTCCCTTTTCTTGTAGCAATTTGGCTGTTGTCCCTAGACAATGAACATATGGGTCAGATGGGATTTTGTCGAAAACTTTGGCCTGTACAGGTTGGGCATAACCGCCTAAACGTACTAGTGTTGGATCACTCTGTTGTCTTGGGGTCCTGTGTTTGTTAGGAACCCTGGTATATTTATTTTTACCTGAGTTACAGGTTTTAATTTTAAATCATCTGCCACCACCTGTGTGACAAATGTTTTTTGGGATCCTTGGTCAAATAGCCCACGGGTGATGACCTTGACCCTATTGTTATTAATAATAAGTTGGGCAGTGGGCAAAGTCACGTTGCAGGCGAGGAGTCACAATAACGTGGCTGAAATATGTTGACCAAACCACACACTAGAAAGTGAAGGGACGACGACGTTTCGGTCCACCCTAGACCATTCTCAAGTCGATTCATTCACAATCGACTCGAGAATGGTCCAGTACGGACCGAAACGTCGTCGTCCCTCCACTTTCTAGTGTGCGGTTTGGTCAACAAGTTATTGCTCGACTTTGTGGATAGGACACACACATGTGCTGTCGTTCCTTGCAGTACTGTATGGTGGTGGAAGTCCGTTCTTCTTCCACCTTATGTCTTGGAGACTTTGGTTTAATATCTTCACACAGTTATTACAGGGCCCTGGTAGCTGAGTGGACAGCGCTCTGGACTCGTAATCCTAGGGTCCGGGTTCGATCCCCGGTGATGGCAGAAGCAAAATGGGCAGAGTTTCTTTCACCCTGATGCCCTTGTTACCTAGCAGTAAATAGGTACCTGGGAGTTAAACAGCAGTTACGGGCTGCTTCCTGGGGGGTGGGGGGGGGGGTGGAAAGAAAAATTTAGTTAATAGTTAGTAACAGTTGATTGATTGACAGTTGAGAGGCGGGCCGAAAGAGCAGAACTTAACCTCCGCAAGTACAACTAGGTGGGTACAACTAGGTGAATATACAGTGGAAACCTTTATTACACCTGCTACAGGTGTGTAGTTGGGTCTCACAGGTGCTGTTGTCATGTGACCTGAGGCACCTGGGGCATTTATAGAGCTCCTTGAGTCGCTTTACACGTGTAGTTCGATCAGGGTAGTTTGGGCCGTGATATATGGAGCGCTCTTCATCACAGAACAAACATATACTTCAGCCTACAGCACCTTTGGCAGTCACTGCCTTGAGTGACACAGTGACTGGAGGCTTCGAGGGACTCACAGGTGCCCACACTGCCTTGGGTGACACAGTGACTGTAGGCTTCGAGGGACTCACAGGTGCCGACACTGCCTTGGGTGACACAGTGACTGTAGGCTTCGAGGGACTCATAGGTGCCGACACTGCCTTGGGTGACACAGTGACTGTAGGCTTCGAGGGACTCACAGGTGCCGACACTGCCTTGGGTGACACAGTGACTGTAGGCTTCGAGGGACTCACAGGTGCCGACACTGCCTTGGGTGACACAGTGACTGTAGGCTTCGAGGGACTCACAGGTGCCCACACTGCCTTGAGTGACACAGTGACTGGAGGCTTCGAGGGACTCACAGGTGCCGACACTGCCTTGGGTGACACAGTGACTGGAGGCTTCGAGGGACTCACAGGTGCCGACACTGCCTTGTCTCCACCCTAGAGTGGAAGTGGTTGATCTGGGTTTAGCAGGAATACTTGTTGTACTCTTTGGTCTCACTGATGTCTCAGTGGATGAGTTTTCAGTGTCAGGTTTTATTTTATTGTGAGCTTTCACTCTATTCACAATCTCTTGGACTGGTCGGTAGAGCGACGGTCTCGCTTCATGCAGGTCGACGATCAATCCCCGACCGTCCAAGTGGTTGGGGCACCATTCCTTTCTTCCCCCCCCCCCCCGTCCTATCCTAAATCCTTATCCTGACCCCCTTCCAAGTGCTATATAGTCGTAATGGTTTGGCGCTTTCTCCTAATAGTATCCTAGTATCTATTGACAATCATTCTCAATCTCAAGAATTTCATCTAGGGATAGGCTGTCTTGTAGGAAGAGCTGATTTCAGCTAAACCATCTTCAGGAAGCTTCCTCTGGATGCTCAACTTTAGTGACTTTTCGGAGGCCTGTACATCTACCTTGATGCTAAGGACTTTCACAAGTAACTCTACGTGCCTCGTCACGTAACTCGTGATGCATCAGGTAGTTTGCTGCCAATGTTTCAAATCATCACAATTTACCCATTTTAGTTTTCCTACCTTAAACCGGCTCAACATGACGTAATATTAACTGGCCAGATAACATAGATAAATTGGTCAAACTTGAAGCAAGGTTCGCCTCAGTATTTGGTGAGGTCGATGTGCAGAGTGACTTCGCACAGCGACCTTGCAACACGGTGTAGCACATGTCTCATGGGAGTGTCTCCTTTGATGGCGTCCTCCTCCCAGACCCTCTCTCTTGCACACATTGCTCTTGCTCTTGGGGGGGCCTCGTAGCCTGGTGGATAGCGCGCAGGACTTGTAATTCTGTGGCGCGGGTTCGATTCCCGCACGAGGCAGAAACAAATGGGCAAAGTTTCTTTCACCCTAAGTGCCCCTGTTACCTAGCAGTAAATAGGTACCTGGGAGTTAGTCAGCTGTCACGGGCTGCTTCCTGGGGTGTGTGTGTGTGGTGTGGGGAAAAAAAAAAGTAGTTAGTAGTTAGTTAGTAAACAGTTGATTGACAGTTGAGAGGCGGGCCGAAAGAGCAAAGCTCAACCCCCGCAAAAACACAACTAGTAAACACATCCAAAACGGTTCAGTTTTAATTTCGGGAGGAGTTACTGACACTCAATATTTTGTTTGAATATTTTTTTGATTATAAGAGGAAAGTGTGTTTTGTTAAATACAATCTGACTGCAGGATTAAAGGTAAGCAAGATCAAGAAATAAACAACACGCAAGTTAATATTCTTGTTTTCTACTATCTCTTAATGAGTAACTAAGGTATTTTAAGGATTACTATACTAATGCAAAGCAACAGCATTTTCAGTGCCTGTTACATTAGAATTTGTATATGTGCCGGAATTTTCGACAATAGGATTTAGGCCTCGGGAACAGGATCTAGGCCCTGGGGATAGGATCTAAGCTTTGAGGATAGGATTTCATTCTCAGGAATGGGATCTAAGCCTCGGGGATAAGATTTAAGCCTCAGAGATACGTTTAAGGCCTTCGAGAAAGAAAATAGGCCTCTGAGAAAGAATTTAAGCCTCTAAGAAAGGATTTAGACCTCGGGGGATTGGATTTAAGCTGCAGGAATAAGATTCAGTTGTAAGGGATAGGATTTAGGCCTCGGAAACCGGTTTCAAGAACCAGTTAAGGTAATCAGCTCAGGGTTTCCCAAGAACAAGGGTAGCCGGTTGTCTTATAATCAGATTACCAGTTACTGCTGGGCGCTGAGCCCTTGCTTGAGTGAATGTTCTGTGCACACTCCTCCCCCCTCACCCCCCACCTAAGGGTTCGAACGGGACCCAGTCAGTCGCCTCATCCTGCCTAGAATGCGAACGGAACCCCGTCAAACCCGACCCGCACTCTGAGGATTCGAACGGGACATTGCCTCTCCCCTCCCTTCCCTTTCCCATACAGTTTAAACGAGACCCAGTCAATCCCCCCCCCCCTCATGGGGTTCGAACAGGACCCAAATGCTTCACCCTGAAAGGGCCAACTACTAGCGGAATGCTCTCAAGCCATGGATTACCTGTTAACTATTCCATACGTCAGATTTGATCGTTGAGGCTATTGTAGCTGGCAAGCTGCGAACACAACGCAAATTCTGGTACAGCCAACTCACTCACCACTATAAAAGTTTACCCCCCAAAACAGCACATCCTCGTAAAACAGTTCTTGTGGCAACTATTTGCTCTAACATACAGAACTGGACTGTTGCAGCCAACAGCGTTCACCTTTTGTATTACCACTTTCGTAGAGGCCAGGAAAATCTGGAACATTCCTTGGCCTAGTATAGTCCACATGTGTACTATGTTAGGCCTGGGCCTGAAGGACAGTTTAGCCTCGTTAGTTACTATGTACAGTGTACCTAAGTTTAGGCTCGTTAGTTACTATGTACAGTGTACCTAAGTTTAGGCTCGTTAGTTACTATGTACAGTGTACCTAAGTTTAGGTTCGTTAGTTTACTGACGTACAACGTTAGTTACACCAGTTAGGACAAGCAGTGAACTTTAAGGCGCCCAACAGTCCATTAATGTACGTTTGACACAATGTTAAAATATCTTAGTGCATAGTAGTTCACATCCCTGTGATGTTCACCCACGATGAGACACATCCTCCTGTGATGTTCACCCACGATGAGACACATCCTCCTGTGATGTTCACCCACGATGAGACACATCCTCCTGTGATGTTCATCCACGATGAGACACATCCCCGTGATGTTCACCCACGATGAGACACATCCTCCTGTGATGTTCACCCACGATGAGACACATCCTCCTGTGATGTTCACCCACGATGAGACACATCCTCCTGTGATGTTCATCCACGATGAGACACATCCCCGTGATGTTCACCCACGATGAGACACATCCTCCTGTGATGTTCATCCACGATGAGACACATCCCTGTGATGTTCACCCACGATGAGACACATCCCCGTGATGTTCCCCCACGATGAGACACATCCCCGTGATGTTCACCCACGATGAGACACATCCCCGTGATGTTCACCCACGATGAGACACATCCCTGTGATGTTCACCCACGATGAGACACATCCCTGTGATGTTGACCCACGATGAGACACATCCCTGTGATGTTCACCCACGATGAGACACATCCCTGTGATGTTGACCCACGATGAGACACATCCCCGTGATGTTCACCCACGATGAGACACATCCCCGTGATGTTCCCCCACGATGAGACACATCCCCGTGATGTTCCAGGGCTTAGAATTGGTTGTGAACTTATGTATACTCCACTTATACTCACCTAGTTGTACTCACCTAGTTGTACTCACCTAGTTGTACTCACCTAGTTATAATCACCTAGTTATACTCACCTAGTTGTACTCACCTAGTTGTACTCACCTAGTTGTACTCACCTAGTTATAATCACCTAGTTATACTCACCTAGTTGTACTCACCTAGTTGTACTCACCTAGTTGTACTCACCTAGTTGTACTCACCTAGTTGTACTCACCTAGTTGTACTCACCTAGTTGTACTCACCTAGTTGTACCCACCTAGTTGTACTCACCTAGTTGTACTCACCTAGTTGTACCCACCTAGTTGTACTCACCTAGTTGAGCTTGCAGGGTCGACCCTCTGCAGTTCCATGTATTGATTCTTACCACTCTTTTCTCTTATCATATTTACGACTCTTGAACCTTAAGAAGGTCTTCCTGACGTTCTTAAGACGTATTGCCAGGTTCCAATTAATTTTCCAATGTCATTCTACTGTTGCTTAATTTGACCATTGCTTTTATATCTATTTTGTCAGTCCCACTTAGTATTTTTTATGTCTTTCTTCATAGCTCAGTCCTCTTAAGTCAGGAACCAATATTGTTGTAATTTTTTGGACCTTTGCTAGTTTTGTTTCGTGGTTCTCTAGGTAGGGGTTCCGTGCCGGGGCGGCGTACTCAGTGATGGGTCTCATGGAGAAATGTGAGGGTTTATACATAATTCGGTATATGTCCCCGTGATGCAGTCACATGAGACTGATGTTTAGTGGGTCAACCCACTCTCGTGGCTTATATATGCTGTCCACACACACACACACACACACACACACACACACACACACACACACACACACATACACACACACACACACACACACACACACATACACACACACACACACACACACACACACACACACACACACACACACACACACACACACACACACACACACACACACACACACACACACACACACACACACACACACACACACACACAAAAGCTGGCTGGCTGAGTGGACAGCGTTCTAGCCTCGTGGACCTAAGGACCGGTGTTCGATCCCCGCAGCCGGCGGAAAAACAAATGGGCAGAGTTTCTTTCACCCTGATGCCGCTGTTACCTAGCAGTAAATAGGTACCGGGGAGTTACCTATTTACTGTTTGTTAATTATCAATTAATTATTATTTACTAATAATTCCCATCCTTGAAGAGGTGTATGGTGGCTGTCAAACATCTTAATTGAAAATTCTCGAGTGTTTGATCTCCTCCCCCCACCCTCAGCTGATAGAGGGTGAGACAGTTTTGGGGGCGTGTATGTATGTGTATATGCTCTGTAGGGAAGTTAGAGACAGAGACTGCTGGATACCAGGGTCCAGAGTGGGTCTGTGAAGAACATCACACAGCCAGGGAGAGACAGAGTCAATCCACCGGATGGAGAGGCAGAGGTTTTAAGGTAAAGTATGATCTCTGATGGCATTGTTCCATGTCTAAATTACTTAACACTTGCCAGTGTTAGAATGGGGACTTATAGTTGGTGAATTTCATATTTTGTTCTCAATAAACTCAAGCTAAACTTTCCGTCTGTGTCAATTGTTGGATCCTCTTATCCTCTGGATATAGTTTGTAAACACTCGGCCCGTAATTAATGACAGTTAAACAAAGGACTCTCCAAGTCAAGAAGTGTTTCTTGCCTCATTACTTGATATAGCTAATGGGCAAGAAAGGATGGAGCAGTGATTAATTAATTTACCAAGCTCTCTGTGTAGCATTTCCTTGTAAGGTACCCTTGGCTCCCGGTGTATCCATCAGTGGTACATCATATGTCACCTCATATTACTTTAAAGATAAATACAGTGTTCAATAACAAAGTGTTACCAAGTACCACCGGTAGGAAGTGTTACTCAGTATATATATTAGTATCCATCAGCCTACTCTCTCTATTCCTACTAACTCTCTCCTCCTGCTCCTTAATACCCGTCCTCAATATCTCCCTTTCTCCTCCTCCTCTCCTACTTCCACTCTTCCCGTGCGCCCCTCGTTTTCTGTTGCCCTACAGACGAGTTCCCCCTCCCCGTCCACGTTTTCTAAACCATCCTTTCCTTCATCCATCCTTTACTTCTGCATGTCTCTTGCAAATTGTCTATACAGTAAACCTGTCATGAAAGTACGTGTGTGTGTACGTCAGATACCATACTACTTGTGTAAAGGAGGAAATGTATATGTTTATCTCTCAGAATGTTAGGCAATATGTTTATTGTTTGTGATGTGTATGTATATATATGTATGAACACGTACTGAACGGGGTGAGAATAGCTTGAACTACCTCATCCCTTTGTGTGTATTTACCTCAATAAACTTATTTCAATTTCAATTTCAATTTCAACCGTTATTCTTTCCTCCCTTATTCTACTTTACTTCTCACCTTCTTAGTATAGTTTGGGATACAATAATATTTAGTTTACAAAAATAGTTTTAGTGTTACAATTTTGTAGTATTACAATATTTACAATATAGTAGGTATAGTGGATAGTACACTAAGGTAGCGGTGTTACAGCCTAGGGGGGGGGGGGGTCATGGTTGTTACAGTTACCATACAGGTTGTGACCACAGACAGAGACAGTCACCATACAGGTTGTGACCACAGACAGACAGTCACCATACAGGTTGTGGCCACAGACAGACAGTCACCATACAGGTTGTGGCCACAGACGGGGCTGTGCCACAGGGTCCACAATGTACCGGGGTCCAGGGCGGCCTCAATATCGTGCGCATGTAAACAAACTCTGACTCTGACAAACAGACGAGTCTCCCCTGCGCCTCACGTCTGAAGCCTCACGTTACACTCCCACACGTTGCTCCACGTGACCATTCTCCATTAACACGAAGATAAGACTTCGCAACACACGACCAGTTCGCTTGGACTACGCTACGGCCTCGCTTCTTGCAGGGTCGTCGTTTGAGCCCCGATGGTTCAAGCGGTTGTTCCTTCACCTTCGTCCTCACTTGACAGCTTCTTGTCCTCACTGAAACCATTCACCTAATGGTCTCTCCCCACCATTATAACGCCATTAGGGAGAATCAGACACCCTTAAACTGCCAGTTTAACCCCATTAAGGCGACTCCGTGTTCTCAGAGCAAGAGGGAGGAAAGAGCAGAGTTCGCAAGAGGGATCTGTTTGTGAATTAACATTTGCGTCGGAGCAAAAACTGGTGTGTGTGTCGTGTCGGGCCTACGACAGTTCCTGTCTCTGTTTCTCTGTCTCTTGCTTACTGTCTGGCTCCTATTGGCTCTCTGTCTCGTGTTTACTGTCTTGTTTCTGTTTAATGTTCGTCTCTTGTGTATAGTGTGTCAAGTGTTTGTTGTCTCTGGCTCGTGCTTCTTGCCCGTCTCTTCTTTACTGTCAGTCACCTGCTTCCTGTACGTCGCTGTCTCTCTTGTTTAGTGTTTGGGTTCACTGTCTTTGCTTTTTTACCGTCCTTTTGCTCGTATTTGTTGCTGTCTGTGCTTGTTTCTCTGTCACCTGTGTTCTTGCTTGTCTGTTCCTGTCAGACAACCTGTCACTTTTCTCACGTGTGTCGGTGTCCGTCTGCGTTTGTTTATTTCTGTCTGAATGTTTTTCCTGTTTCTGTTTGTCTCTTTTTTTGTCAATATTCTTGTCCTTGTCAGATATGGGCAAAAATAATTGATCCTTAAAGGTTAATTTTGGGGTGTGGTGCCCAATCACCTCGACCCTCGGGGCAAAATTAAAAAAAAAATGAGGGGGGAGTCTGGGTGGTGGTGGTGTGGCTTCTTATATCGACACGGCAATCTCAGGATCCAAGGATCGGATCCCTGCCAGCGGGGAGTATATAAACATATATTTTTTTTATATTTTAATTAAAACGTTTTGAATCCTTCCAGACTATAGTAAGGGGAGGGAAGAGTACCCCCTTACCCATCCTGGGGAGGGTAGAGTACCCCCTTACCCATCCTGGGGAGGGTAGAGTACCCCCTTACCCATCCTGGGGAGGGAAGAGTACCCCCTTACCCATCCTGGGGAGGGTAGAGTACCCCCTTACCCATCCTGGGGAGGGAAGAGTACCCCCTTACCCATCCTGGGGAGAGTAGAGTACCCCCTTACCCATCCTGGAGAGGGTAGAGTACCCCCTTACCCATCCTGGGGAGGGTAGAGTACCCCTTACCCATCCTGGGGAGGGTAGAGTACCCCCTAACCCATCCTGGGGAGGGTAGAGTACCCCCTTACCCATCCTGGGGAGGGTAGAGTACCCCCTAACCCATCCTGGGGAGGGTAGAGTACCCCCTTACCCATCCTGGGGAGGGTAGAGTACCCCCTTACCCATCCTGGGGAGGGTAGAGTACCCCCTTACCCATCCTGGGGAGGGAAGAGTACCCCCTTACCCATCCTGGGGAGGGTAGAGTACCCCCTAACCCATCCTGGGGAGGGTAGAGTACCCCCTTACCCATCCTGGGGAGGGTAGAGTACCCCCTTACCCATCCTGGGGAGGGTAGAGTACCCCCTTACCCATCCTGGGGAGGGTAGAGTACCCCCCTTACCCATCCTGGGGAGGGAAGAGTACCCCCTTACCCATCCTGGGGAGGGTAGAGTACCCCCCTTACCCATCCTGGGGAGAGTAGAGTACCCCCTTACCCATCCTGGGGAGGGTAGAGTACCCCCTTACCCATGCTGGGGAGGGTAGAGTACCCCCTTACCCATCCTGGGGAGGGTAGAGTACCCCCTTACCCATGCTGGGGAGGGTAGAGTACCCTCTTACCCATCCTGGGGAGGGTAGAGTACCCCCTTACCCATCCTGGGGAGGGTAGAGTACCCCCCTTACCCATCCTGGGGAGGGTAGAGTACCCCCTTACCCATCCTGGGGAGGGTAGAGTACCCCCTTACCCATCCTGGGGAGGGTAGAGTACCCCTTACCCATCCTGGGGAGGGTAGAGTACCCCCTTACCCATCCTGGGGAGGGTAGAGTACCCCCTTACCCATCCTGGGGAGGGTAGAGTACCCCCTTACCCATCCTGGGGAGGGTAGAGTACCCTCTTACCCATCCTGGGGAGGGTAGAGTACCCCCTTACCCATCCTGGGGAGGGTAGAGTACCCCCCTTACCCATCCTGGGGAGGGTAGAGTACCCCCTTACCCATCCTGGGGAGGGTAGAGTACCCCCTTACCCATCCTGGGGAGGGTAGAGTACCCCTTACCCATCCTGGGGAGGGTAGAGTACCCCCTTACCCATCCTGGGGAGGGTAGAGTACCCCCTTACCCATCCTGGGGAGGGTAGAGTACCCCCTTACCCATCCTGGGGAGGGTAGAGTACCCTCTTACCCATCCTGGGGAGGGTAGAGTACCCCCTTACCCATCCTGGGGAGGGAAGAGTACCCCCTTACCCATCCTGGGGAGGGTAGAGTACCCCCTTACCCATCCTGGGGAGGGTAGAGTACCCTCTTACCCATCCTGGGGAGGGTAGAGTACCCCCTTACCCATCCTGGGGAGGGTAGAGTACCCCCTTACCCATCCTGGGGAGGGTAGAGTATCCCCTTACCCATCCTGGGGAGGGTAGAGTACCCCCCTTACCCATCCTGGGGAGGGTAGAGTACCCCCTTACCCATCCTGGGGAGGGTAGAGTACCCCTTACCCATCCTGGGGAGGGTAGAGTACCCCTTACCCATCCTGGGGAGGGTAGAGTACCCCCTTACCCATGCTGGGGAGGGTAGAGTACCCCCTTACCCATCCTGGGGAGGGTAGAGTACCCTCTTACCCATCCTGGGGAGGGTAGAGTACCCCCTTACCCATCCTGGGGAGGGTAGAGTACCCTCTTACCCATCCTGGGGAGGGTAGAGTACCCCTTACCCATCCTGGGGAGGGTAGAGTACCCCCTTACCCATGCTGGGGAGGGTAGAGTACCCCCTTACCCATCCTGGGGAGGGTAGAGTACCCCCTTACCCATCCTGGGGAGGGTAGAGTACCCAATACTAAATGAGGACAATATGCTGGGATATGAGGAGAAGGTGCTGGGATATGAGGAGAAGGTGCTGGGATATGAGGAGAAGGTGCTGGGATATGAGGAGGAGCTGGGATATGAGGACAAGGAGCTGGGATATGAGGACAAGGAGCTGGGATATGAGGACAAGGAGCTGGGATATGAGGACAAGGAGCTGGGATATCTGGACATGGCCCTGGGATATGGGGAAAAGGAGTTGGAATTTTGTAACACCCATGACCCCCCCCCCTCCCTCCATGGGGGGGAGGTCAGCCCAGGTGACCTCTGGATCATCTTGCAGAGTTAACTGAAATATTTCCTGGCTAGACCCTAGTCAGCTTGTTTCAAGTAGACGATACTAATCGCCATAGTCTGGTCAAACAAACTTCTAAATGACTAACAGCCTGACTTATCCACTATCTATGACAATAATCACTTTAATGATCTAAATTGCAGATATTTTGCAGCACATGATGTAAACAATGTATTAACTCATAGTCACAATATCTCTGTAATCAATTTGAACGTTAGATCCCTAGGTAAACACTTCGATGATGTTAGTGCCTTGATTGAAACTATTGGCAACAAATTCTCTTTTATTATACTTACTGAAACATGGTTGAAAGATGATACTACTCAACTCTTTAACATGCCTAACTACTCAGCAATCCACAACTGTCGTCAACTTTAGAGAGGTGGTGGCACTGCTCTTTACTACCACCAAGAACTAACATGCTTAAAAGAAATTAGAACTAGAGACTGCTATGGGGAGTATATCTTCGCCAGCTTCAGAGTCAAGGGTGCCGAGTCTATCCTGTCTGTGGGTGCAGTTTATAGAATTCCTAACACTGATGTGTCCGAATTCAACTCAAACCTTAGAAATCTAATACTTGATAACAGACTGAACAAAAACCACCTAATTATCGCAGGGGACTTTAATATTGACCTCTGCGAGCCAGAACACCCAACTGCTGTTAGCTTCCTCAACTGTATGAATTCCTGCTTCCTCATACCCTTAATCACTAGACCTACTAGAATCACTGATAGCACTGCCACGACTCTAGATCACATCTGGACAAATATAACCTCTCTGCTTACTTCAGGTATAATCACCGATAGCACTACAGACCATTACCCCACATTTCTCTTAACTAACATTAGCAAACCACCTCTTGAGTCAAGAGAGATACGTTTTAGACTACACAATGAAACTGCTATAGACAATTTTATAACTGCTGCTGATAATGTCAACTGGGAGTCCGAGTTAGGTAACATAGAGGACATCAACCTAGCAGTTCAATCTTTTCTTCAAAAAACTCTTAGCCTTTATAATACCCACTGTCCTATGCTTACAAAACAAGTCACAACCAAAAGGCTTAACAATCCCTGGCTTACAAAGGGAATACTTAAATCTATTAATAAAAAACATGACCTTGAGAAGAAGTATAGGTTAGGAATTGTCTCCAAAGAATTCTCAAAGAATTACTCATTATTGCTATCTAAGATAATTAGACGAGCCAAAACTAAATACTACGAAGATAAATTTACCCAAATAAAGAGCAACATTAAACAAACATGGAGAACAATTTCACAAATATTGGGATCAAAGAAGTCTTTAAATAACAAACCGACTCTCCTGTCTAATAACGATGGTCAGCTTTCAGCCTCTGATTCTGCTATTGAGTTCAATAGGTTCTTCTCTTCCATTGGTTCATCCCTTGCTAATGATATTCCATCTTCCAGTACTGACATTAAGGACTATCTTACAGGGAACTATCCCCAGTCTCTGTACCTAAAGCCTATTAATTCCATTGACGTCAATGAGATAATCCTTTCCCTTAAAACCAAGTCTGGTGCCCTTGAGGAGATACCAACTTTAATCTACAAAAAAGCCTCCAGATCTTTAGCCCCTGCTATTGTTTTGCTCTTCAACAAGTCACTTGAACTCCAAACCTTTCCAGATATTCTAAAAAAAGCGAGAGTAACGCCTGTCCACAAATGTGGTGATCTCACAGATGTTAACAACTACAGACCTATATCAATCCTGCCAAACTTGTCCAAAATTTTTGAAAAACTAATCTATAAGCAGCTTTACTCATATCTAGCCAAACTCAATATACTTAGCCCTTGCCAATATGGCTTCAGGCCCAAAAAAAAGCACTAACGATGCACTTATTAGTATGCTTAACTCGATTCATACAGCTCTTGATAAAAATGAGTTCCCTGTTGGGTTATTTGTGGACCTGCGTAAAGCTTTCGATACTGTCAACCACCAAAACCTTCTTCTTAAATTACATCATTATGGTGTCAGAGGACACTCCCTACAATACCTCAAATCCTACCTTACTGACAGGCTCCAATGTGTTTCTGTGAATAATACAATTTCTCCCACCCTACCCATCAACATTGGTGTTCCCCAGGGCAGCATACTTGGCCCTCTCCTCTTTCTCATCTACATTAATGACCTTCCAAATGCCTCCCAACACCTCAAACCAATTCTATTTGCTGACGACACAACCTTCATTTACTCCAGTCCTGATCCCCTTGCTCTAAATGCCACAGTAAATACTGAGCTAGAGAAAGTCCATCTGTGGCTAACTGCCAACAAACTCACCCTTAACATTGATAAAACTTTCTATATTCTGTTTGGCAATAAATCCTCTAATCAAATAAATCTCAAAATAAACAATACCCAAATTTGTAACAAATTAGATGGCAAATTCCTTGGCGTTCTCATCGACCACAAGCTGAATTTCCAGGGACACATTCTAAACATATCAAAAAAAGTTTCAAAAACTGTGGGCATTCTCTCTAAGATCAGATATTATATACCACGCCCTGCCCTGGTGACTCTCTATTACTCCCTTATCTATCCATATCTCAACTATGGTATTTGTGCTTGGGGCTCTACTACCCAAAATCACTTACGTCCTCTAATTACTCAACACAAAGCTGCTATTAGGACAATATCCAATTCTGGCCCCAGACATCACTCGGTACCCCTACTCAAATCCCTGAATATGTTAGACATTAAGTCACTGCACATTCTCTCATGTGTATTATACATATATAAAACGCTAAACTGTAATGCCAATCCTGATCTCAAAAGCTTCATAGAAGGTTGTAACAGAACCCATGAGCACCACACCAGAAATAAATACAGTTTTGATATTCCTAGAGTACGACTTAATCAAACTAGAAATGCTCTACAAATCAAGGGGCCCAGAATGTGGAATGACCTTCCCAACCATGTTAAAGACTGTACCTCTCTCAACCAGTTTAAGATAAAAACGAAGCTATACCTAATAAATTCCCTGTAACCTACCTTACCTCTCTATTGTCAACCCATGTATGTTTTTTTTTTTTTTTTTTTTTTTCAAATCAACGCTGTTTTAATGTAATTTTCTGTAATAATTTGTAATTGTATTTGTGCTGTTTTTTCAACAATGTTCCCCCCTCTTTCACCCCTATTTTTATTTGTACTCAAAGCATTTTTTTCTTTTTACCCATTAGTTTTAAGCTTTAGTCAGTAGTGTTTTTTCCTGCCCGAAACGCTTTGCGTAATAGTGGCTTTAGGCATTGTATGTACTAGCTCTTATCTATAAAGCCAACAAACTTTGTAAAATCTCTTTATGTATGTACCTTTGCCTAAATAAAAATTATTATTATTATTATTATTATTATGATTAAATGCGACCTCAGCACACAGTATATATTTACTGAACAATAAATCTACCACTTACGGGCTATTCATGCCCGTGCCACCTCTTGGGTGGCTTAATCTTCATAAATCAGTTCAGAGTTATGGTGGTGAGTGAGAGGCACCAGAGGAGGTCCCGCAGGGCATCACCCAGCCCGAGGGAGAGGCGGTGAAGCCGCTTGGGCCCTTCGACTTCCAGAAGGTAATGTGTGTGTTCTTTGATACTGGTCATGTACGATGTCTTAACTATTGTTAGTGTTAGGGTAAAGACTTTGATTGTTTTTTTTAATTTTGCCCCGAGGGGCGAGTTTATTGGGCAGCGTCACTCATCCTGTGAGTGGACACACCGCCATAGTGACAGTATTGGGCAGCGCCACTCATCCTGTGAGTGGACACACCGCCATAGTGACAGTATTGGGCAGCGCCACTCATCCTGTGAGTGGACACACCGCCATAGTGACAGTATTGGGCGGCGCCACTCATCCTGTGAGTGGACACACCGCCATAGTGACAGTATTGGGCAGCGCCACTCATCCTGTGAGTGGACACACCGCCATAGTGACAGTATTGGGCAGCGCCACTCATCCTGTGAGTGGACACACCGCCATAGTGACAGTATTGGGCAGCGTCACTCATCCTGTGAGTGGACACACCGCCATAGTGACAGTATTGGGCAGCACCACTCATCCTGTGAGTGGACACACCGCCATAGTGACAGTATTGGGCAGCGCCACTCATCCTGTGAGTGGACACACCGCCATAGTGACAGTATTGGGCAGCGCCACTCATCCTGTGAGTGGACACACCGCCATAGTGACAGTATTGGGCAGCGCCACTCATCCTGTGAGTGGACACACCGCCATAGTGACAGTATTGGGCAGCGCCACTCATCCTGTGAGTGGACACACCGCCATAGTGACAGTATTGGGCAGCGCCACTCATCCTGTGAGTGGACACACCGCCATAGTGACAGTATTGGGCAGCGCCACTCATCCTGTGAGTGGACACACCGCCATAGTGACAGTATGGGGCAGCGCCACTCATCCTGTGAGTGGACACACCGCCATAGTGACAGTATTGGGCAGCGCCACTCATCCTGTGAGTGGACACACCGCCATAGTGACAGTATTGGGCAGCGCCACTCATCCTGAGAGTGGACACCGCCATAGTGACAGTATTGGGCAGCGCCACTCATCCTGTGAGTGGACACACCGCCATAGTGACAGTATTGGGCAGCGCCACTCATCCTGTGAGTGGACACACCGCCATAGTGACAGTATTGGGCAGCGCCACTCATCCTGTGAGTGGACACACCGCCATAGTGACAGTATTGGGCAGCGCCACTCATCCTGTGAGTGGACACACCGCCATAGTGACAGTATTGGGCAGCGCTACTCTTCCTGTGAGTGGACACACCGCCATAGTGACAGTATTGGGCAGCGCCACTCATCCTGTGAGTGGACACACCGCCATAGTGACAGTATTGGGCAGCGTCACTCATCCTGTGAGTGGACACACCGCCATAGTGACAGTATTGGGCAGCGTCACTCATCCTGTGAGTGGACACACCGCCATTGTGACAGTATTGGGCAGCGTCACTCATCCTGTGAGTGGACACACCGCCATAGTGACAGTATTGGGCAGCGTCACTCATCCTGTGAGTGGACACACCGCCATAGTGACAGTATTGGGCAGCGTCACTCATCCTGTGAGTGGACACACCACCATAGTGACAGTATTGGGCAGCGTCACTCATCCTGTGAGTGGACACACCGCCATAGTGACAGTATTGGGCAGCGTCACTCATCCTGTGAGTAGACACACCGCCATAGTGACAGTATTGGGCGGCGCCACTCATCCTGTGAGTGGACACACCACCATAGTGACAGTATTGGGCGGCGCCACTCATCCTGTGAGTGGACACACCGCCATAGTGACAGTATTGGGCAGCGTCACTCATCCTGTGAGTGGACACACCGCCATAGTGACAGTATTGGGCGGCGCCACTCATCCTGTGAGTGGACACACCGCCATAGTGACAGTATTGGGCGGCGTCACTCATCCTGTGAGTGGACACACCGCCATAGTGACAGTATTGGGCAGCGTCACTCATCCTGTGAGTGGACACACCACCATAGTGACAGTATTGGGCAGCGTCACTCATCCTGTGAGTGGACACACCGCCATAGTGACAGTATTGGGCAGCGTCACTCATCCTGTGAGTGGACACACCGCCATAGTGACAGTATTGGGCAGCGTCACTCATCCTGTGAGTGGACACACCGCCATAGTGACAGTATTGGGCAGCGTCACTCATCCTGTGAGTGGACACACCACCATAGTGACAGTATTGGGCAGCGTCACTCATCCTGTGAGTGGACACACCGCCATAGTGACAGTATTGGGCAGCGTCACTCATCCTGTGAGTGGACACACCGCCATAGTGACAGTATTGGGCGGCGCCACTCATCCTGTGAGTGGACACACCACCATAGTGACAGTATTGGGCGGCGCCACTCATCCTGTGAGTGGACACACCGCCATAGTGACAGTATTGGGCAGCGTCACTCATCCTGTGAGTGGACACACCGCCATAGTGACAGTATTGGGCGGCGCCACTCATCCTGTGAGTGGACACACCGCCATAGTGACAGTATTGGGCGGCGCCACTCATCCTGTGAGTGGACACACCACCATAGTGACAGTATTGGGCGGCGCCACTCATCCTGTGAGTGGACACACCGCCATAGTGACAGTATTGGGCGGCGCCACTCATCCTGTGAGTGGACACACCGCCATAGTGACAGTATTGGGCGGCGCCACTCATCCTGTGAGTGGACACACCGCCATAGTGACAGTATTGGGCAGCGCCACTCATCCTGTGAGTGGACACACCGCCATAGTGACAGTATTGGGCAGCGCCACTCATCCTGTGAGTGGTGTCGGAAAATCCGACACCATTTAATAATCATACAGATAATAACTGTATTGTATAAACAAGTTACCCATAGAAAACGTAACTTGTAGTGGAATTACCGTCTAAAGAAAACGGGATATCATCACCACATACCATTATAAATTCACCAGCTATTCTGCTGGGAATTATTCTTAAATACATTAGTCTTTGGACTTTACCATCATAAAAACATCTTATATAAATTAACTTAATTATCAATATTAAAGTAGAGTAAATGTGACCCTTCTATCACTTTCTGACATGTGGACAATGTAAGCCAGGCGTCAGAGTGAGGAAGGAGGGCAGCCATTGTTGTGTCACCTCCGAGACGTGTGGAGCAAATTTGGCTCCTATCATATCTGGACAATGTCGGCCAGGCGTCAATAGTATGGAGTGTTAGATGCAGCCATTGTTGAGACTAGACCAGAGGCTCACACGGGAGCAAATTCGGCTCCTGTTAAATTTACTTGGACGTAGTGTTATGGAAACTAAAAGTGTACCATTATCAACACGCTGTCTACAAATTCAAGTTAAGTGTTCTTTCCGAAACCCATTATCTATCATTAGTGGCCATTAATGTCATTGGGTAGGGTTATCCGGTTAGAACGCGAAATCGCCTCATACTAAAGGTAATTAAGCCAGGTCTTTATTGTTCCATGTACAATGTTTCTCTGAAATACCTGTCATATACTAGGTTTCTGGCTTCACAGCTAGCGCCCTTTTAACAGGTCAAGACGAGGAGGCATGTTTGTGCATCAGTTACCAGCACGTGGAAGCTACCTCAAAGAGGGAAAATGTGGTCTACATCCTGGTTATACCTGCTGTACAATTAAGATAAGGAACCTTATCAATGTATGTAGTTAATACTGTAGTTCGATTGTCTGCATATATATTAATTTAATAAACCCCCCCCTAATGTGTAGAGGATCGATTTGTGAGATTATGACATTATTGCAGAAATACAGTCCACTTATCATTATACAAATTGCTATCGAAGTATATAAATTAACGTAAATATAAATTCATATAAATTAAATAAATATAAATCTCACAGGTCGGTTCCCACAAGTGGACACACCGCCATAGTGACAGTATTGGGCGGCGCCACTCATCCTGTGAGTGGACACACCGCCATAGTGACAGTATTGGGCGGCGCCACTCATCCTGTGAGTGGACACACCGCCATAGTGACAGTATTGGGCGGCGCCACTCATCCTGTGAGTGGACACACCGCCATAGTGACAGTATTGGGCAGCGTCACTCATCCTGTGAGTGGGCACACCGCCATAGTGACAGTATTGGGCGGCGCCACTCATCCTGTGAGTGGACACACCGCCATAGTGACAGTATTGGGCAGCGTCACTCATCCTGTGAGTGGACACACCGCCATAGTGACAGTATTGGGCAGCGTCACTCATCCTGTGAGTGGACACACCACCATAGTGACAGTATTGGGCAGCGTCACTCATCCTGTGAGTGGACACACCGCCATAGTGACAGTATTGGGCAGCGTCACTCATCCTGTGAGTGGACACACCGCCATAGTGACAGTATTGGGCGGCGCCACTCATCCTGTGAGTGGACACACCACCATAGTGACAGTATTGGGCGGCGCCACTCATCCTGTGAGTGGACACACCGCCATAGTGACAGTATTGGGCAGCGTCACTCATCCTGTGAGTGGACACACCGCCATAGTGACAGTATTGGGCGGCGCCACTCATCCTGTGAGTGGACACACCGCCATAGTGACAGTATTGGGCGGCGTCACTCATCCTGTGAGTGGACACACCGCCATAGTGACAGTATTGGGCAGCGTCACTCATCCTGTGAGTGGACACACCACCATAGTGACAGTATTGGGCAGCGTCACTCATCCTGTGAGTGGACACACCGCCATAGTGACAGTATTGGGCAGCGTCACTCATCCTGTGAGTGGACACACCGCCATAGTGACAGTATTGGGCAGCGTCACTCATCCTGTGAGTGGACACACCGCCATAGTGACAGTATTGGGCAGCGTCACTCATCCTGTGAGTGGACACACCACCATAGTGACAGTATTGGGCAGCGTCACTCATCCTGTGAGTGGACACACCGCCATAGTGACAGTATTGGGCAGCGTCACTCATCCTGTGAGTGGACACACCGCCATAGTGACAGTATTGGGCGGCGCCACTCATCCTGTGAGTGGACACACCACCATAGTGACAGTATTGGGCGGCGCCACTCATCCTGTGAGTGGACACACCGCCATAGTGACAGTATTGGGCAGCGTCACTCATCCTGTGAGTGGACACACCGCCATAGTGACAGTATTGGGCGGCGCCACTCATCCTGTGAGTGGACACACCGCCATAGTGACAGTATTGGGCGGCGTCACTCATCCTGTGAGTGGACACACCGCCATAGTGACAGTATTGGGCAGCGTCACTCATCCTGTGAGTGGACACACCACCATAGTGACAGTATTGGGCAGCGTCACTCATCCTGTGAGTGGACACACCGCCATAGTGACAGTATTGGGCAGCGTCACTCATCCTGTGAGTGGACACACCGCCATAGTGACAGTATTGGGCAGCGTCACTCATCCTGTGAGTGGACACACCGCCATAGTGACAGTATTGGGCAGCGTCACTCATCCTGTGAGTGGACACACCACCATAGTGACAGTATTGGGCAGCGTCACTCATCCTGTGAGTGGACACACCGCCATAGTGACAGTATTGGGCAGCGTCACTCATCCTGTGAGTGGACACACCGCCATAGTGACAGTATTGGGCGGCGCCACTCATCCTGTGAGTGGACACACCACCATAGTGACAGTATTGGGCGGCGCCACTCATCCTGTGAGTGGACACACCGCCATAGTGACAGTATTGGGCAGCGTCACTCATCCTGTGAGTGGACACACCGCCATAGTGACAGTATTGGGCGGCGCCACTCATCCTGTGAGTGGACACACCGCCATAGTGACAGTATTGGGCGGCGCCACTCATCCTGTGAGTGGACACACCACCATAGTGACAGTATTGGGCGGCGCCACTCATCCTGTGAGTGGACACACCGCCATAGTGACAGTATTGGGCGGCGCCACTCATCCTGTGAGTGGACACACCGCCATAGTGACAGTATTGGGCGGCGCCACTCATCCTGTGAGTGGACACACCGCCATAGTGATAGTATTGGGCAGCGCCACTCATCCTGTGAGTGGACACACCGCCATAGTGACAGTATTGGGCAGCGCCACTCATCCTGTGAGTGGTGTCGGAAAATCCGACACCATTTAATAATCATACAGATAATAACTGTATTGTATAAACAAGTTACCCATAGAAAACGTAACTTGTAGTGGAATTACCGTCTAAAGAAAACGGGATATCATCACCACATACCATTATAAATTCACCAGCTATTCTGCTGGGAATTATTCTTAAATACATTAGTCTTTGGACTTTACCATCATAAAAACATCTTATATAAATTAACTTAATTATCAATATTAAAGTAGAGTAAATGTGACCCTTCTATCACTTTCTGACATGTGGACAATGTAAGCCAGGCGTCAGAGTGAGGAAGGAGGGCAGCCATTGTTGTGTCACCTCCGAGACGTGTGGAGCAAATTTGGCTCCTATCATATCTGGACAATGTCGGCCAGGCGTCAATAGTATGGAGTGTTAGATGCAGCCATTGTTGAGACTAGACCAGAGGCTCACACGGGAGCAAATTCGGCTCCTGTTAAATTTACTTGGACGTAGTGTTATGGAAACTAAAAGTGTACCATTATCAACACGCTGTCTACAAATTCAAGTTAAGTGTTCTTTCCGAAACCCATTATCTATCATTAGTGGCCATTAATGTCATTGGGTAGGGTTTTCCGGTTAGAACGCGAAATCGCCTCATACTAAAGGTAATTAAGCCAGGTCTTTATTGTTCCATGTACAATGTTTCTCTGAAATACCTGTCATATACTAGGTTTCTGGCTTCACAGCTAGCGCCCTTTTAACAGGTCAAGACGAGGAGGCATGTTTGTGCATCAGTTACCAGCACGTGGAAGCTACCTCAAAGAGGGAAAATGTGGTCTACATCCTGGTTATACCTGCTGTACAATTAAGATAAGGAACCTTATCAATGTATGTAGTTAATACTGTAGTTCGATTGTCTGCATATATATTAATTTAATAAACCCCCCCCTAATGTGTAGAGGATCGATTTGTGAGATTATGACATTATTGCAGAAATACAGTCCACTTATCATTATACAAATTGCTATCGAAGTATATAAATTAACGTAAATATAAATTCATATAAATTAAATAAATATAAATCTCACAGGTCGGTTCCCACAAGTGGACACACCGCCATAGTGACAGTATTGGGCGGCGCCACTCATCCTGTGAGTGGACACACCGCCATAGTGACAGTATTGGGCGGCGCCACTCATCCTGTGAGTGGACACACCGCCATAGTGACAGTATTGGGCGGCGCCACTCATCCTGTGAGTGGACACACCGCCATAGTGACAGTATTGGGCAGCGTCACTCATCCTGTGAGTGGGCACACCGCCATAGTGACAGTATTGGGCGGCGCCACTCATCCTGTGAGTGGACACACCGCCATAGTGACAGTATTGGGCAGCGTCACTCATCCTGTGAGTGGGCACACCGCCATAGTGACAGTATTGGGCGGCGCCACTCATCCTGTGAGTGGACACACCGCCATAGTGACAGTACTGGGCAGCGTCACTCATCCTGTGAGTGGACACACCGCCATAGTGACAGTATTGGGCGGCGCCACTCATCCTGTGAGTGGACACACCGCCATAGTGACAGTATTGGGCAGCGTCACTCATCCTGTGAGTGGGCACACCGCCATAGTGACAGTATTGGGCGGCGCCACTCATCCTGTGAGTGGACACACCGCCATAGTGACAGTATTGGGCAGCGCCACTCATCCTGTGAGTGGACACACCGCCATAGTGACAGTATTGGGCAGCGCCACTCATCCTGTGAGTGGACACACCGCCATAGTGACAGTATTGGGCAGCGCCACTCATCCTGTGAGTGGACACACCGCCATAGTCACAGTATTGGGCAGCGCCACTCATCCTGTGAGTGGACACACCGCCATAGTGACAGTATTGGGCAGCGTCACTCATCCTGTGAGTGGACACACCGCCATAGTGACAGTATTGGGCAGCGCCACTCATCCTGTGAGTGGACACACCGCCATAGTGACAGTATTGGGCAGCGCCACTCATCCTGTGAGTGGACACACCGCCATAGTGACAGTATTGGGCAGCCCCACTCATCCTGTGAGTGGACACACCGCCATAGTGACAGTATTGGGCAGCGCCACTCGTCCTGTGAGTGGACACACCGCCATAGTGACAGTATTGGGCAGCGCCACTCATCCTGTGAGTGGACACACCGCCATAGTGACAGTATTGGGCAGCGCCACTCATCCTGTGAGTGGACACACCACCATAGTGACAGTATTGAGCAGCGCCACTCATCCTGTGAGTGGACACACCACCATAGTGACAGTATTGGGCAGCGCCACTCATCCTGTGAGTGGACACACCGGCATAGTGACAGTATTGGGCAGCGCCACTCATCCTGTGAGTGGACACACCGCCATAGTGACAGTATTGGGCAGCGCCACTCGTCCTGTGAGTGGACACACCGCCATAGTGACAGTATTGGGCAGCGCCACTCATCCTGTGAGTGGACACACCGCCATAGTGACAGTATTGGGCAGCCCCACTCATCCTGTGAGTGGACACACCACCATAGTGACAGTATTGGGCAGCGCCACTCATCCTGTGAGTGGACACACCGCCATAGTGACAGTATTGGGCAGCCCCACTCATCCTGTGAGTGGACACACAGCCATAGTGACAGTATTGGGCAGCGCCACTCGTCCTGTGAGTGGACACACCGCCATAGTGACAGTATTGGGCAGCCCCACTCATCCTGTGAGTGGACACACAGCCATAGTGACAGTATTGGGCAGCGTCACTCATCCTGTGAGTGGACACACCGCCATAGTGACAGTATTGGGCAGCGCCACTCATCCTGTGAGTGGACACACCACCATAGTGACAGTATTGGGCAGCCCCACTCATCCTGTGAGTGGACACACCGCCATAGTAACAGTATTGGGCAGCCCCACTCATCCTGTGAGTGGACACACCGCCATAGTGACAGTATTGGGCAGCGCCACTCATCCTGTGAGTGGACACACCGCCATAGTAACAGTATTGGGCAGCCCCACTCATCCTGTGAGTGGACACACCGCCATAGTAACAGTATTGGGCAGCCCCACTCATCCTGTGAGTGGACACACCGCCATAGTAACAGTATTGGGCAGCGCCACTCATCCTGTGAGTGGACACACCACCATAGTGACAGTATTGGGCAGCGCCACTCATCCTGTGAGTGGACACACCGCCATAGTAACAGTATTGGGCAGCCCCACTCATCCTGTGAGTGGACACACCGCCATAGTAACAGTATTGGGCAGCCCCACTCATCCTGTGAGTGGACACACCGCCATAGTGACAGTATTGGGCAGCGCCACTCATCCTGTGAGTGAACACACCGCCATAGTAACAGTATTGGGCAGCCCCACTCATCCTGTGAGTGGACACACCGCCATAGTAACAGTATTGGGCAGCGCCACTCATCCTGTGAGTGGACACACCGCCATAGCAGCATGTACAACACTCCCCAATAGGAAGAAAACCCGCTGGGTTGTTCATCCTGTCACTTGTACCCAGACACAGCTGGGACTTGCTTAACTGTCTCAAGTGAACAGCTCAGAACAAAGGCGTTAAGATATCAGGACAAGGTACTGGGATATGAGGACAAGGTGCTGGGATATGAGGACAGGGTGCTGGGATATGAGGACAGGGTGCTGGGATATGAGGACAGGGTGCTGGGATATGAGGACAAGGTGCTGGGATATGAGAGTAACACCCATGACCCCCCCCCCCCCACACCCAGGGAAGCCTTCTCCAAAAGGTCAGCCAAGATCACTTCTGGATCATCTTGCAAAGGTAATTAAATTATTCCTGGCTAGCCTTAGTCAGCTAGTTTGAAGGAGGTATAATCAGGTATAATGATTGATGATAATCTTGTCAAACATTTTAATGGAATTATTACTCCCAGAGACTAACGTGTAAACACCCAGAGGTCTTCCTGTCTACCCTTTCGGGCATGTCAGAGGTCAGCCACCTGCAGGGTGAGTGTTTGGCTGTGCAAACATTCGTGAGGAAACCGTTCCATCCCTCTCTTACCCCCATAATTAATATTCCCCTCCTTGAAGAGGTGTATGGTGGTTGTCAAACAATTTAATGGTAAAATTATTGAGAGTGCACGTGGGGGCGGACCACTTACAAGCCTCAATGTAGGTTAGCAACAGCAAATCTCCCCCCCCCCCCCCCCCGCTCTTTTCCAGCTGATATGAGGTGTGGCAGCTTTGGGGTGTGTGTGTATGTATCCCTGTATGGGAGTTAGGAAGGGAGAGTGTTGGAGGCAGAGAGGTAGTGTGGGCTGCAGGTCATCAAGCGGTCCACCAGGAGACCCAGGTCATACAGCAGGACCCAGGAAGTAATGTGTGTCTGGTCTTAGATAGTTTCCATGTGTGATGTCTTCACCATTGACAGTGTTAGGGTAGAGGATTTATAGTTTGGTGAATATCATATTAGGTTCTAAATAAACCCGTGTTAAACTTTCTATCTTTGTTTTCGTCAATTAATGGAACCTCCTAATGCTCTGAGTTCAGTTTTGTTAACAACCGGTCAGTTATTAATGACAGCAAGAAGAGGGCTCTCAAAGCCAAGCAATGCTTCTTGTCTCATTGGTTGATATAACTATCACTAGGCGGGATGGTGGCAGCATAATTAATTAATTTGATCTCTGTGTAGCATTTCCTTGGAAGGGTACCATTGGTTCCGGGAGTGGTCATCCGTGGTACACAATATTTTGGTTCATATTACACTACATCTAAATTACCAATATTTCAATAACTAGTATCATCAAGGTTTTTCCCAATTAAAGTGCTACCAAGTGCAACCAGTAGGAAGTGTTACTCAGTATATATTAGTATTATCAAGGGTTAATATAATCCAGCGCTACAATGGTGGCAGCGGTGGGGTAAGGTGCTGGGACGGAGTGAAAGGACACTACCCAACCACTGAGACCAAGCGGGGAGGAACCTTTAGTCATACAACAACCATGTTATAGCGATGATTTCATGAAGCCGCACATTGTATTATGTGCTGCATACACTGCGTTATGTAATGTATACATTCTAATATGCCTAAAACTAACTTACATATCAAGGTTCAATTTAAATTGCTTTCGAAGGCAGCACTGAAGACTAACACAGCCACAGGTTGTGCACCCTTGACTTAGACCATCGAGGTGTAACACCACTATAAATATAAACTAATAATGTAACACTACTACTTATACTGAGTAACACTTCCTATCGTTTGCACTTGGTAACACTTTGCTATTGAACACTGTATTTATATTTAACGTAATATGAGCTGACATATGATGGTTACCGGCACCAAAGGTATCCAAAAAAAGGAAATGCTACACAGGATTAACTACGCTGCCACCATCTGCCTTGTCCATTGAGACTATATCAAGCAACGAGGCAAGAAACATTGCTTGACTTGGAGAGTACTTTCTTTAACTGTCATTAATTATGGGACGGTTGTTAGCAAACTATATCCAGAGACTAAGAGGCTCCAACAATTGACAAAGACGGAAAGTTTAACACGAGTTTATTGAGAACAAATTATGTTAATCACCACTTATAAATCCTACTCTAACACTGGCCAATAGTTAAGAAATTTAGACATGAAACAAAACCCTCAGAGATCACACTTTACCTTAAGACCTCTGTCTCTCCCTCCGGTGGATTCACTCTGTCCCTCCCTGGCTGTGAGATGTTCTTCACAGACTCACTCTGGACCCTGGTGTCTGGCACTCTCTCCAAACTAAGTCTGCTACAGGACCATATATACACCCCAAAAAGGGGGAGGGGGGGGGAGATTTGGTGTTGCTACCTACACCGAAGATGCAAGAGGTCGTGCCACACGTGCACAAACACTTACGTGTGTGACTGACCTTTGACCTGGCTAAAAGGGGGAGATCCATGGATGTTTACACATAAGAATCTGGGGTCTAATTCCATTGCAATGTTTGACAAGAGTATCATGAAATATTACATCCTTGAAACTATGCTGACTAAGACTAACCCAGGAATTTTTAATCAACATACAAGATAATCCGGAGGTCATCTGGGCTGACCTCTTGGAGAAGGCTTCCCTGGGTGTGAACTCTAGGGGGGCGGGGTCATGGGTGTTACAGAGGATCGAACACCGACCTTGCAAGGTACAGGGCTGTCGTCTTACCGACCAGCCCACAGGTTGCTTAAGCAAGTGCATGTGTAGACGATCAAGTGGGAGGCGCTAAATGAAGCAGTTGTGGAAGCCACCTCCATCCCCCAACCTTAAGGAGAAAATCGACGAAGAATTAGACAGTGAGAATAGTTTCATTGTTACGCCAGCAAGGCTCGTAAACGGAGAGTGAACGGCTACACTTCACTGTCCACCCATCTCTATATATATTGAATGGTAACCGTGTAAGCTCTCTGGTACACATCACTATGCTGGGGTTGTTGACTGCGGGACACACAGCGGTCGCATGTCAGTGGAAGAATGATACTTTTGTTTAGCATTGGGCTCAAGGCTTATCAACTTCAGGAGCCTTATGACACCACCACAATACTGTCCAACAGTAAGTACAAACTTTAGTGTATATACATCTGTGTATATACAGTGAGAGGACTAAAACATCCTCTTAATGTATATACACGGAGAAGCAGAGCACACTGCTCCCAATTTGTATATGATTTACACCGAGAAGTAGAGCACTCTGTTCCCTATTTCTCCCTGATTTAATTATATACTCACCATCATCTTGCATCAGATAAGTTAGACGTTTTCTTGTAAGTCTGCATTTGAGAGAAAATATTTCTCCTAAAATCATATTGCATTTTAAAACACAGATTAATATGATAACACAGAATTACTTCTCTGGAAGACGCTGCGGCATGGCCATCAACGTTGTAATCACAGATAATGCTTACAAGCAAGTATATAGGGAGCACAAACCGGTTTACTGTGTTGAATGGCGGCTGACTGAAGCAGTCAAGTCAATGTGGACTTGGGATGGTTCCTACAGCCTGACTTCTTCTTCAGAGGTAATGATTTTTGTTTATCTGTAGTGACACGTTGTGAGATTAGTGGTTCAACACTGTGTTGGATGATTGGGGGAGATTAGTGGTTCAACACTGTGTTGGATGATTGGGGGAGATTAGTGGTTCAACACTGTGTTGGATGATTGGGGGAGATTAGTGGTTCAACACTGTGTTGGATGATTGGGGGAGATTAGTGGTTCAACACTGTGTTGGATGATTGGGGAGATTAGTGGTTCAACACTGTGTTGGATGATTGGGGAGATTAGTGGTTCAACACTGTGTTGGATGATTGGGGAGATTAGTGGTTCAACACTGTGTTGGATGATTGGGGGAGATTAGTGGTTCAACACTGTGTTGGATGATTGGGGGAGATTAGTGGTTCAACACTGTGTTGGATGATTGGGGGAGATTAGTGGTTCAACACTGCTGGATGATTGGGGGAGATTAGTGGTTCAACACTGTGTTGGATGATTGGGGGAGATTAGTGATTCAACACTGTGTTGGATGATTGGGGGAGATTAGTTGTTCAACACTGTGTTGGATGATTGGGGGAGATTAGTGGTTCAACACTGTGTTGGATGATTGGGGGAGATTAGTGGTTCAACACTGTGTTGGATGATTGGGGAGATTAGTGGTTCAACACTGTGTTGGATGATTGGGGGAGATTAGTGGTTCAACACTGTGTTGGATGATTGGGGAGATTAGTGGTTCAACACTGTGTTGGATGATTGGGGGAGATTAGTGGTTCAACACTGTGTTGGATGATTGGGGGAGATTAGTGGTTCAACACTGTGTTGGATGATTGGGGGAGATTAGTGGTTCAACACTGTGTTGGATGATTGGGGAGATTAGTGGTTCAACACTGTGTTGGATGATTGGGGGAGATTAGTGGTTCAACACTGTGTTGGATGATTGGGGAGATTAGTGGTTCAACACTGTGTTGGATGATTGGGGGAGATTAGTGATTCAACACTGCTGGATGATTGGGGGAGATTAGTGGTTCAACACTGTGTTGGATGATTGGGGGAGATTAGTGGTTCAACACTGCTGGATGATTGGGGGAGATTAGTGGTTCAACACTGTGTTGGATGATTGGGGGAGATTAGTGGTTCAACACTGTGTTGGATGATTGGGGAGATTAGTGGTTCAACACTGTGTTGGATGATTGGGGGAGATTAGTGATTCAACACTGTGTTGGATGATTGGGGGAGATTAGTGGTTCAACACTGTGTTGGATGATTGGGGGAGATTAGTGGTTCAACACTGTGTTGGATGATTGGGGAGATTAGTGGTTCAACACTGTGTTGGATGATTGGGGGAGATTAGTGATTCAACACTGCTGGATGATTGGGGGAGATTAGTGGTTCAACACTGTGTTGGATGATTGGGGGAGATTAGTGGTTCAACACTGCTGGATGATTGGGGGAGATTAGTGGTTCAACACTGTGTTGGATGATTGGGGGAGATTAGTGGTTCAACACTGTGTTGAATGATTGGGGGAGATTAGTGGTTCAACACTGCTGGATGATTGGGGGAGATTAGTGGTTCAACACTGTGTTGGATGATTGGGGGAGATTAGTGATTCAACACTGTGTTGGATGATTGGGGGAGATTAGTTGTTCAACACTGTGTTGGATGATTGGGGGAGATTAGTGGTTCAACACTGTGTTGGATGATTGGGGGAGATTAGTGGTTCAACACTGTGTTGGATGATTGGGGAGATTAGTGGTTCAACACTGTGTTGGATGATTGGGGGAGATTAGTGGTTCAACACTGTGTTGGATGATTAGGGAGATTAGTGGTTCAACACTGTGTTGGATGATTGGGGGAGATTAGTGGTTCAACACTGTGTTGGATGATTGGGGGAGATTAGTGGTTCAACACTGTGTTGGATGATTGGGGGAGATTAGTGGTTCAACACTGTGTTGGATGATTGGGGAGATTAGTGGTTCAACACTGTGTTGGATGATTGGGGGAGATTAGTGGTTCAACACTGTGTTGGATGATTGGGGGAGATTAGTGGTTCAACACTGTGTTGGATGATTGGGGAGATTAGTGGTTCAACACTGTGTTGGATGATTGGGGAGATTAGTGGTTCAACACTGTGTTGGATGATTGGGGAGATTAGTGGTTCAACACTGTGTTGGATGATTGGGGAGATTAGTGGTTCAACACTGTGTTGGATGATTGGGGGAGATTAGTGATTCAACACTGTGTTGGATGATTGGGGGAGATTAGTGGTTCAACACTGTGTTGGATGATTGGGGGAGATTAGTGGTTCAACACTGTGTTGGATGATTGGGGAGATTAGTGGTTCAACACTGTGTTGGATGATTGGGGGAGATTAGTGATTCAACACTGCTGGATGATTGGGGGAGATTAGTGGTTCAACACTGTGTTGGATGATTGGGGGAGATTAGTGGTTCAACACTGTGTTGGATGATTGGGGGAGATTAGTGGTTCAACACTGTGCTGGATGATTGGGGGAGATTAGTGGTTCAACACTGTGCTGGATGATTGGGGGAGATTAGTGGTTCAACACTGTGCTGGATGATTGGGGGAGATTAGTGGTTCAACACTATGCTGGATGATTGGGGAGATTAGTGGTTCAACACTGTGCTGGATGATTGGGGAGATTAGTGGTTCAACACTGTGTTGGATGATTGGGAATCCAGACCTCTGGACTAATACCTCTGGACTAATACCTCTGGACTGATACCTCTGGACTAATACCTCTGGACTGATACCTGTGGACTAATACCTCTGGACTAATACCTCTGGACTGATACCTCTGGACTGATACCTCTGGACTGATACCTCTGGACTAATACCTCTGGACTAATACCTCTGGACTAATACCTCTGGACTGATACCTCTGGACTGATACCTCTGGACTGATACCTCTGGACTGATACCTCTGGACTGATACCTCTGGACTAATACCTCTGGACTAATACCTCTGGACTGATACCTCTGGACTGATACTTCTGGACTGATACCTCTGGACTGATACCTGTGGAAAAATACCTCTGGACTAATACCTCTGGACTAATACCTCTGGACTAATACCTCTGGACTGATACCTCTGGACTGATACCTCTGGACTGATACCTCTGGACTGATACCTCTGGACTGATACCTCTGGACTAATACCTCTGGACTAATACCTCTGGACTAATACCTCTGGACTGATACCTCTGGACTGATACCTCTGGACTGATACCTCTGGACTGATACCTCTGGACTGATACCTCTGGACTGATACCTCTGGACTAATACCTCTGGACTAATACCTCTGGACTGATACCTCTGGACTAATACCTCTGGACTGATACCTCTGGACTGATACCTCTGGACTAATACCTCTGGACTGATACCTCTGGACTGATACCTCTGGACTGATACTTCTGGACTGATACCTCTGGACTGATACCTGTGGAAAAATACCTCTGGACTAATACCTCTGGACTGATACCTCTGGACTGATACTTCTGGACTGATACCTCTGGACTGATACCTGTGGACTAATACCTCTGGACTAATACCTCTGGACTGATACCTCTGGACTGATACCTCTGGACTGATACCTCTGGACTGATACCTTTAGACTGATACCTCTGGACTAATACCTCTGGACTGTTCCATCTCGTATCTTAAGCTTGCGTCAAGTCCAAGGACCACACAATAGTTATCAAAACCTTATCTGTAAATGGTTCTCCAGCGTGGGAGCTTCTTCCTGTAAATGGCTCGTACTTGTTAATGGTCCTAATTCTTGTAAATGTCTGTCAACATTTCGGTTTTGTTGGCTTGTAAATGTCTTTTAAATATTAAATATTTTACAAAATTATTCAAATATCTCATAATTGTAAATGTTTCTTGAATATAAATGTCTCTTACAGCTAGAAATATTCTTCGTGTTTTGAAATGCTTCTGAACTTTCTTTTTTAAATTTGCAACTGTATCACACTTTTATATGGCTTATAGTAAACCTCTGTGTCTCTCTAATTCAGCTTCGTGGCACAGTTGGCTTCGTTCTCCACTCAATTGGGGATCCTGGGTTCGATGCCCTGGTGGACCAGAATGGTTAGACACATTTTTTTCACCCAATTCTCCTGTTCAGCTAGCAGTATAAGAGGCGCCCAGGAGTAGGGGAACTCACATCACCGCTCCTGTGCCAGGTAAGTTCACTACGGGCTCACCCTAGCCAGTGCTACTTGCCCCGCTCCTGTGCCAGGTATGTCCACTACGGGCTCACCCTAGCCAGTGCTACTTGCCCCGCTCCTGTGCCAGGTAAGTCCACTACGGGCCCACCATAGCCCGTGCTACTTGCCCCGCTCCTGTGCCAGGTAAGCTACGGGCTCACCATTGCCCGTGCTACTTGGAACTTGTTCCAAGTAGCTGAATCTATAACAACAACAATAGGGGAACTATTTTTTATTGTTGCAGCCGGAGACGGCTAGGTTATTGTGCAACCCATACTCATCCTGTGAGCCGTAGCGCAAAAAGGATTACAGAGGGCACAAAGGTCTTTATCACACCTCAACGGAGATTGAGGTGTGATATAACTTCAATAACTACATCTAACCTACATACTGTATAACTATAACATCAGTTAGATACACAAAAATCATTACAATATCGATGTATTTACAATCAATTGTTGTACAATGACGTATGATATCCCCAATGATGTGGGGATATCACAGAGGTGCTTCTGTTTGTTACTATTAGTCTTCACACAACACTGCTATTGGTAATCTCATATGTCATTTATCCACTAGACACGTAACATGGATAGTGTGCAGATTTATGATAGATAAGTAGAGCAACATGTTCGACAGTCTTAATTGTCTTACTTGCCTCATACTGGCACATTTGTATGTGAAATTGCATTCTGTGGATTGTAACACCCATGAACTCCAAGTTTACACCCAGGGAAGCCATCTTCAGAGCTCAGCCCAGGTGACCTCTGGATCATCTTGCAGAGTTAATTGAAATATTTCCAGGCTAGACCCTAGTCAGCTTGTTTCAAGTAGACGATATTAATCAATAGTCTTGTCAAACACTATTAATATAGTTGTAACACCCAGAGACGTTCCTTCCCCCCTTCTGCCAGGTCAGAGGTCAGCCACCTGCAGAGTTGAGGGTTTGGTTGTGCAAACCTTCGTGGTGGAAACATTCCTTCATCCTTCTCCCTTCCGTAATTAATCTTCGCCCTCCTTGAGAAGCCTATCATAGTTGTCAAACAATTTAATGGAAAGATTTCCCAATGTTTTTGCACGTGCGAGCTGAGTTGGTGATCAAATGTGTAGTGTAACTTGTGTTACAAAGTGTTACCAAGAGCAACCAATAGGAAGTGCTACTCGGTTAGATTCAGTTATCAAGGATTAGTATAATCTAGTGTTACAATATGGTCATGTTGCTTGACCTTAGAGGGGGGTTTACCTCGTTTCAAGTCTAAAGTATATATATATATATATACATAGGCTGCCTGTCCCTGACAAAAATGATTAATTATCATTCAATACAATGTTTTTATACTTGTTCAAATCTTATTGTAATTACGCTTTACAAAAGTCTCGTAAGTATGTATATATATATATATATATATATATATATATATATATATATATATATATATATATATATATATATTGGAAGCAGTCTATATATATATATATATGTCGTACCTAGTAGCCAGAACGCACTTCTCAGCCTACTATGCAAGGCCCGATTTGCCTAATAAGCCAAGTTTTCATGAATTAATTGTTTTTCGACTACCTAACCTACCTAACCTAACCTAACCTAACTTTTTCGGCTACCTAACCAAACCTAACCTATAAAGATAGGTTAGGTTAGGTTAGGTTGGGTTGGTTAGGTTCGGTCATATATCTACGTTAATTTTAACTCCAATAAAAAAAATTGACCTCATACATAATGAAATGGGTAGCTTTATCATTTCATAAGAAAAAAATTAGAGAAAATATATTAATTCAGGAAAACTTGGCTTACTAGGCAAATTTGGCCTCGCATAGTAGGCTGAGAAGTGCGTTCTGGCTACTAGGTACGACATATATATATATATATATATATATATACATATATATATATATATATATATATATATATATATATATATATATATATATATATATATATATATATATATATATATAAATTAAATTTGACCGAAAAAGTAAGATTAATAATTCTAACACGAATTTTCTCAATATTTCTTATATTTCTTTTCACTGTTGATGGTAACTGAAAAATCTATATTCTACCCACTTGAAGACTCCGCACCAATATAGAAGCATCAAGAAATATGGGCCAATAGGCCCTTTGCAGTTACTTCCATTCTTCCCTTTAACTTACAAAATATTATACCCATTGTTTCGTGTTCTGTCTTATGTTGAAAGTTTGTTTTCACCTCATCCAAAACTGTTGTAACATATCACCTCACCCAAATGCAGGTATAAAATCGAAGCTGTTTAAACTCTGTTTAGTTATAGTTGTGTGTGTGTAAACTAAAGTCTTTGAAAATGTAATAAGTTATTACGAAACTCGTTCAAGTGTCGCGTCAGACTAGAAATAAAAATGAATTTTGGAGAATTGATTTTTCAGTTACCATCAACAGTGAAAAGGGCAGCTTCCCATCCTTTTCCATCTCGTAAGTGAAACGCAGCACGGAACTCTGCTCAAATGCCTCCTTCAGCTCCTGCAGATGTCTGACATCAGGTACCTGTGTAAAAATGTCGTCAACATACCTGCAGTATATGGCCGGTTTCAAGTTCATGTCGACTAAGACTTTTTGCTCGATGGTACCCATGTAGAAGTTTGCAAACAGGACACCTAGGGGAGAACCCATGGCGACCCCATCTAGTTGCTTATACATGTGCCCATCCGGGCTCAAGAAGGGTGCCTCTTTAGTACAAGTTTGGAGTAGTTTCCTTAGAATATTTTCTGGTATGTCAAGAGGAGTACAGGCTGGATCACGATACACTCTGTCGGCTATCATCCCGATTGTCTCGTCCACAGGTACGTTGGTGAACAGTGATTCTACGTCCAACGAGGCTCTTATCCCTGTGGCCCGTGTGCCTCGCAGTAAGTCAACAAATTCCTTTGGAGACTTCAGGCTGAAGGCGCAAGGGACATAAGGAGTCAGCAGGTCGTTGAGTCGCTTCGCCAGTCTGTACGTGGGTGTGTGTATCTGGCTAATGATTGGCCGAAGTGGGTTTCCAGGCTTGTGTGTCTTGACATTTCCATACGCATATCTGCAGGAGCATTTGAGGCATTTGAGCAGAGTTCCGTGCTGCGTTTCAGTTACGAGATGGAAAAGGATGGGAAGCTGCCCTTTCTAGATGTAACAGTCATGGAAAAGAGCGGAGGTTTCCACACTGCAGTCTACACTAAGGAAACGAACATAGGAATGTGCCTAAATGCCAACAGCGACTGCCCAGACAGGTACAAGAGGAGTGTTGTTAACGCATATGTCGACCGTGCTCTCAGCCACAGCTCAGAATGGAAGCAAGTCGACGAAGAACTCTGTAGGGTAAGGCAGGTCTTAGTCAACAACGGCTTCTCCAATGGTTTCGTCGAAGACATCATAAGAAGGAAAGTGAAACGCCATGCAACCTCTGAAGAGACAACTAACACAACACCTATACCCCCTATTAAACTATTTTACAGGAACTTCTTTTCCACAGCTCATAAAATGGAGGAAAGGGTCCTGAAAGATATTGTTAATAGAAACGTTATCCCTACAGACAAAAATCAGAGGATACAACTGACAATTTACTATAAAACCAGAAAAACGGCCAGCCTACTCATGAGAAACTCTCCAGACACAAAACAGAACGCTTTAAAAGAGACTAACGTCGTCTATGCCTTCAAATGCCCTCTTGGGGACTGTAAGCTCCAAAAAACCCAGTATATAGGCAAGACAACAACATCTCTTTCTAGGCGTTTAACGATGCATAAGCAACAGGGCTCCATTAAGGAACATATAATCTCTTCCCACAACCAAACCATCGCCAGAGAAATCCTAGTAAACAACACAGAAATCATCGATAGATACAGCGATAGCTGGCGGCTTGACGTTTGCGAGGCACTACACATCAAGAAGTCAACACCAGCAATCAACAGCCAATTAATGCACAACTATATTCTACCCACCTCAAGACTCCGCTCCAATATAGAAGCATCAAGAAATATGGACCAATAGGCTTTCTTCAAACACTTCTATTCAATACCCATTGTTTCGTGTTCTGTCTTGTGTTGATGAAATTAATACCCTATTAATGCCACCTCTTGTTCTGTCTTGTGTTGATGAAATTAATACCCTATTAATGCCACCTCTTGTTCTGTCTTGTGTTGATGAAATTAATACCCTATTAATGCCACCTCACCCCATCCACCTCACTAAAATGTAGATATAAAATCGGAGATGCGTAAGTTCTATTCAGTTGTGTATTTGTAAACTAAAGTCTTTGAAAATGTAATAAGTTTTACGAAACGCGCTCGTGTCGCGTCAGACTAGAAATAAAAATGAATTTTGGAGAATTGATTTTTGATTTACCTCCAACAGTGAAAAGAAATGTACGAAAGATTGAGAAAATTCGTGTTAGAATTATTAATCTTACTTTTTCGGTCATATTTAATAATATATATATATATATATATATATATATATATATATATATATATATATATATATATATATATATATCGTACCTAGTAGCCAGAATGCACTTCTCAGCCTACTATGCAAGGCCCGATTTGCCTAGTAAGCCAAGTTTTCATGAATTAATGTTTTTTTCGTCTACCTAACCTACCTAACCTAACCTAACCTAACTTTCTCGGTTACCTAACCTATAAAGACAGGTTAGGTTAGGTTAGGTAGGGTTGGTTAGGTTTGGTCATATATCTACGTTAATTTTAACTCCATTAAAAAAAAATTGACCTCATACATAATGAAATGGGTAGCTTTATCATTTCATAAGAAAAAAAATTGAGAAAATATATTAATTCAGGAAAACTTGGCTTATTAGGCAAATCGGGCCTTGCATAGTAGGCTGAGAAGTGCGTTCTGGCTACTAGGTACGACATATATATATATATATATATATATATATATATATATATATATATATATATATATATATATATATATATATATATATATATGTCGTACCTAATAGCCAGAACGCACTTCTCAGCCTACTATTCAAGGCCCGATTTGCCTAATAAGCCAAGTTTTCGTGAATTAATGTTTTTTCGTCTACCTAACCTACCTAACCTAACCTAACCTAGCTTTTTATGGCTACCTAACCTAACCTTACCTATAAATATAGGTTAGGTTAGGTTAGGTAGGGTTGGTTAGGTTCGGTCATATATCTACGTTAATTTTAACTCCAATAAAAAAAAATTGACCTCATACATAGAGAAAAGGGTTGCTTTATCATTTCATAAGAAAAAAATTATAGTAAATATATTAATTCAGGAAAACTTGGCTTATTAGGCAAATCGGGCCTTGAATAGTAGGCTGAGAAGTGAGTTCTGGCTACTAGGTACGACATATATATATATATATATATATATATATATATATATATATATGTCGTACCTAGTAGCCAGAACGCACTTCTCAGCCTACTATGCAAGGCCCGATTTGCCTAATAAGCCAACTTTTCATGAATTAATTGTTTTTCGACTACCTAACCTACCTAACCTAACCTAACCCAACTTTTTCGGCTACCTAACCAAACCTAACCTATAAAGATAGGTTAGGTTAGGTTAGGTAGGGTTGGTAAGGTTCGGTCATATATCTACGTTACTTTTAACTCCAATAAAAAAAAATTGACCTCATACATAATGAAATGGGTTGATTTATCATTTCATAAGAAAAAAATTAGAGAAAATATATTAATTCAGGAAAACTTGGCTTATTAGGCAAATCGGGCCTTGAATAGTAGGCCAAAAAGTGAGTTCTGGCTACTAGGTACGACATATATATATATATATATATATATATATATATATATATATATATATATATATATATATATATATATATATATATATATATATATATATTTCCTGTTTCAACTTGTATTTATATGAGCCTCTGACATTCTATGAGGTGGAGCCACAGGAGGTTCACAACTTTCATGCATAAGAGAACTCTACATTTGTATTACTGGCAAAGCTTCTGTTTGATTATCAAATATACTGATGTGTGGCAAAATGAGTTGAGCTTCTGTAAGCCTTGCTCAGACCCGCCAAGCCAAGCTGATCCACTCGAAACCTTGTTTAACTCTTCCTAACCCAGCTGAACCTCTCCAAGAATAGTTGAATCCCTGCAAACTCAGCCATATACAAGAAAGCCCAGCCAGACTCAGCAAGCCCAGCCAGCCCCCACCAAGCCCAGCCAGCCCCCACCAAGTCCAGCCAGCCTCCACCAAGTCCAGCCAGCCCCCACCATGTCCAGCCAGACCTCAAGAAGTCCCACCAGCCCCCAGCAAGCCCAGCCAGCCCCCATGAAGCCCAGCCAGCCCCCACCAAGTCCCACCAGCCCCCAGCAAGTCCAGCCAGCCCCACCAAGCCGAGCCAGTTCCAACCAAGTCCCACCAGTTCTCCAGCAAGTCCAGCTAGCCCCCATCAAGCCCAGCCAGTTCCAACCAAGACCAGCCAGCCCCCAGCAAGTCCAGCCAGCCCCCACCAAGCCCAGCCAGCCCCCCATCAAGCCCAGTCAGCCCCCACCAAGTCCAGCCAACCCCCACCAAGTCCAACCAGCCCCCACCAAGTCCAGCCCGCCCCCGCAAAGTCACACCAGCCCGCAGCAAGTCCAACCAACCCCCCATCAAGCCCAGCCAGCCCCCACCAAGTCCCACCAGCCCCCAGCAAGTCCAGCCAGCCCCACCAAGCCGAGCCAGCTTCAACCAAGTCCCACCAGTTCTCCAGCAAGTCCAGCCAGCCCCCAGCAAGCCCAGCCAGTTCCAACCAAGACCAGCCAGCCCCCAGCAAGTCCAGCCAGCCCCCACCAGGCCCAGCCAGACCCCCATCAAGCCCAGTCAGCCCCCACCAAGTCCAGCCAGCCCCCACCAAATCCAACCAGCCCCCACCAAGTCCAGCCAGCCCCCGCAAAGTCACACCAGCCCGCAGCAAGTCCAACTAACCCCCACCAGTCCCAGCCCGCCCACACCAAGCCCAGCCAGCCCCCACCAAGTCCAGCCAGCCCCCACTAAGTCCAGCCAGCCCCAACCAAGTCCAGCCATCCCGCACCAAGTCCAGCCAGCCCCCACCAAGTCCAGCCTCCCCCACACCAAGTCCAGCTAGCCCCCACCAGGCCCAGCCGGCCCCCACCAAGTCCAGCCGGCCCCCACCAGGCCCAGCCAGCCCCCACCAAGTCCAGCTGGCCCCCCACCAGGCCCAGCCAGCCCCCACCAGGCCCAGCCGGCCCCCCACCAAGTCCAGCCAGCCCCCACCAGGCCCCCACCAAGCCCAGCCGGCCCCCACCAAGCCCAACCGGCCCCCACCAGGCCCAGCCGGCCCCCACCAAGCCCAGCCGGCCCCCACCAGGCCCAGCCGGCCCCCACCAGGCCCAGCCAGCCCCCCATCAAGCCCAGTCAGCCCCCACCAAGTCCAGCCAACCCCCACCAAGTTCAACCAGCCCCCACCAAGTCCAGCCAGCCCCCGCAAAGTCACACCAGCCCGCAGCAAGTCCAATCAACCCTCCATCAAGCCCAGCCAGCCCCCACCAAGTCCCACCAGCCCCCAGCAAGTCCAGTCAGCCCCCACCAAGCCGAGCCAGTTTCAACCAAGTCCCACCAGTTCTCCAGCAAGTCCAGCCAGCCCCCATCAAGCCCAGCCAGTTCCAACCAAGATCAGCCAGCCCCCAGCAAGTCCAGCCAGCCCCCACCAGGCCCAGCCAGCCCCCCATCAAGCCCAGTCAGCCCCCACCAAGTCCAGCCAGCCCCCACCAAGTCCAACCAGCCCCACCAAGTCCAGCCAGCCCCCGCAAAGTCACACCAGCCCGCAGCAAGTCCAATCAACCCCCACCAGTCCCAGCCAGCCTTCACCAAGTCCAGCCAGCCCCCACCAAGTCCAGCCAGCCCCACCAAGTCCAGCCAGCCCCAACCAAGTCCAGCCATCCCGCACCAAGTCCAGCCAGCCCCCACCAAGTCCAGCCTCCCCCACACCAAGTCCAGCCAGCCCCCACTAGGCCCAGCCGGCCCCCACCAAGTCCACCCGGCCCCCACCAGGCCCAGCCAGCCCCCACCAAGTCCAGCCGGCCCCCCACCAGGCCCAGCCAGCCCCCACCAGGCCCAGCCGGCCCCCCACCAAGTCCAGCCAGCCCCCACCAGGCCCCCACCAAGCCCAGCCGGCCCCCACCAAGCCCAACCGGCCCCCACCAGGCCCAGCCGGCCCCCACCAAGCCCAGCCGGCCTCCATCAGGCCCAGCCGGCCCCCACCAGGCCCAGCCGGCCCCCACCAAGCCCAGCCGGCCCCCACCAGGCCCAGCCGGACCCCACCAAGCCCAGCCGGCCCCCACGAGGCCCAGCGGGCCCCCACCAGGCCCAGCCAGCCCCCACCAAGTCCAGCCAGCCCCCACCAAGCCCAGCCAGCCCCCACCAAGCCCAGCCAGCCCCCACCAAGTCCAGCCAGCCCCCACCAAGTCCAGCCAGCCCCCACCAAGCCCAGCCAGCCCCCACCAAGCCCAACCAGCCCCCACCAAGTCCAGCCAGCCCCCAGCAAGTCCAGCCAGCCCCCACCAAGCCCAACCAGCCTCCACCAGGCCCAGCCAGCCCCCACCAGGCCCAAACAGACCCCACCAAGTCCAGCCAGCCCCCACCAAGTCCAACCACACCCCACCAGGCCCAGCCGGTCCCCACCAAGTCCAGCAAGCCCGCACCAAGTCCAGCATGCCCCCTCCAAGTCTAGCCTCCCCCACACCAAGTCCAGCCAGCCCCCACCAGGCCCAGCCGGCCCCCACCAAGTCCACCCGGCCCCCACCAGGCCCAGCCAGCCCCCACCAAGTCCAGCCGGCCCCCCACCAGGCCCAGCCAGCCCCTACCAGGCCCAGCCGGCCCCCCACCAAGTCCAGCCAGCCCCCACCAGGCCCCCACCAAGCCCAGCCGGCCCCCACCAAGCCCAACCGGCCCCCACCAGGCCCAGCCGGCCCCCACCAAGCCCAGCCGGCCTCCATCAGGCCCAGCCGGCCCCCACCAGGCCCAGCCGGCCCCCACCAAGCCCAGCCGGCCCCCACCAGGCCCAGCCGGACCCCACCAAGCCCAGCCGGCCCCCACGAGGCCCAGCGGGCCCCCACCAGGCCCAGCCAGCCCCCACCAAGTCCAGCCAGCCCCCACCAAGCCCAGCCAGCCCCCACCAAGCCCAGCCAGCCCCCACCAAGTCCAGCCAGCCCCCACCAAGTCCAGCCAGCCCCCACCAAGCCCAGCCAGCCCCCACCAAGCCCAACCAGCCCCCACCAAGTCCAGCCAGCCCCCAGCAAGTCCAGCCAGCCCCCACCAAGCCCAACCAGCCTCCACCAGGCCCAGCCAGCCCCCACCAGGCCCAAACAGACCCCACCAAGTCCAGCCAGCCCCCACCAAGTCCAACCAGACCCCACCAGGCCCAGCCGGTCCCCACCAAGTCCAGCAAGCCCGCACCAAGTCCAGCCAGCCCCCACCAAGTCTAGCCTCCCCCACACCAAGTCCAGCCAGCCCCCACCAGGCCCAGCCGGCCCCCACCAAGTCTACCCGGCCCCCACCAGGCCCAGCCAGCCCCCACCAAGTCCAGCCGGCCCCCCACCAGGCCCAGCCAGCCCCTACCAGGCCCAGCCGGCCCCCCACCAAGTCCAGCCAGCCCCCACCAGGCCCCCACCAAGCCCAGCCGGCCCCCACCAAGCCCAACCGGCCCCCACCAGGCCCAGCCGGCCCCCACCAAGCCCAGCCGGCCTCCACTAGGCCCAGCCGGCCCCCACCAGGCCCAGCCGGCCCCCACCAAGCCCAGCCGGCCCCCACCAGGCCCAGCCGGACCCCACCAAGCCCAGCCGGCCCCCACCAGGCCCAGCGGGCCCCCACCAGGCCCAGCCAGCCCCCACCAAGTCCAGCCAGCCCCCACCAAGCCCAGCCAGCCCCCACCAAGCCCAGCCAGCCCCCACCAAGTCCAGCCAGCCCCCACCAAGTCCAGCCAGCCCCCACCAAGCCCAGCCGGCCCCCACCAGGCCCAGCCGGCCCCCACCAGGCCCAGCCAGCACCCACCAAGTCCAGCCAGCCCCCACCAAGCCCACCAAGCCCAGCCAGCCCCCACCAAGTCCAGCCAGCCCCCACCAAGTCCAGCCAGCCCCCAGCAAGTCCAGCCAGCCCCCACCAGGCCCAAACAGACCCCACCAAGTCCAGCCAGCCCCCACCAAGTCCAGCCAGACCCCACCAGGCTCAGCCGGTCCCCACCAAGTCCAGCAAGCCCCCACCAGGCCCAGCCAGCCCCCACCAAATCCAGCCGGTCCCCACCAAGTCCAGCCAGCCCCCACCAGGCCCACCTAGCCCCCACCAAGTCAACTTGAACCCTTCTCGGCGCATCTTGCTCCCAGTGCATGAAACATGAGGAATGTGAGGCCCTGGGGGAGGGGGGGGCTATTGCAGCGTCTCCGCCAGCAACAAGAGGTTGGGGGGGTGGGGGGCGTCTGTTGGGGGGAGAGGGAGGGTCGGGGCGGTGGTGGGGGGATAGAGAGAGAGGGGGGGGGCTGGTGGCGCGGTCATAAGAGAGGGGGTGATCATTGACGTGGACTCGGGGGGGGGGGGGGCTGGTCAAAGGAATGACGGGGTTGGCTGGGATGGTAAGACGAGGAGCGGAGGATAGTGAGAGGGGGTTTGGGGGGTGGGATGGTGTTGGGGGAGGGCGGGGATAGTCAGAGGAGGCTCGGGGTTGAGGGAGGATAGCCAGAGAGGGGGTTGCGCAAGAGGATAGAGGAGGTGGGGAGAGAGGATAGCCAGAGAGGGGGTTGCGCAAGAGGATAGAGGAGGTGGGGAGAGAGGATAGCGAGCGTGTGGGAGAGTACACAGGACATGGGGGTCGAGGTACACACAGCGGGGGTCGTGATACCCCTCCCCCCCTCCCTCCTAGCGGCCCAAGGCCGCCCGCCTGCTCTCGTTGCTACCCAGTGGGCACAATATACACGTCAACGTTAATTCAACGTTGAATTAACATTATTAACGTTGAATCAACGTTAATTCAACGTTGAATTAACATTATTAACGTTGAATTACATTATTAACGTTGAATCAACGTTAATTCATCGTTGATTCAATGTTAATTCAACGTTGAATTAACATTATTAACGTTGAATCAACGTTAATTCATCGTTGATTCAATGTTAATTCAACGTTGAATCAATATTATTAACGTTGAATCAACGTTGATTCAACGTTAATAGCGTTGAATTAACGTTATCAACTTTGAATTAACGTTGTCCATGGTGCCAGGGGTTCGATTCCCGGCTGAAAGCAGAAGCACATTAGCGTAGTTTCTTTCAGCTGATGGGCCTGTTCACCTAGCTGTAAATACTTATCTGTGAGTTAGACAGCTGATAAGGGCTGCTTCTTGTGTGTATGTGAAATATATGTAGTAAATATTTACTATATGATATGTAGTAATTTAGGTTGGGAGTTAGTACTTTAGACAACCGACGGTTAGAAAGGCAAGGACAAATAGTGTGTTGTATGCTAATAGTAAATACATACATACACACACACACATACACGCCACAAACACAAATTTTAAATTAAATCTTGCCCCGAGGGGCGAGTTTATTGGGCAGCGCCACTCATCCTGTGAGTGGACACACCACCATAGTGACAGTATTGGGCAGCTCCACTCATCCTGTGAGTGGACACACCGCCATAGTGACAGTATTGGGCAGCGCCACTCATCCTGTGAGTGGACACACCACCATAGTGACAGTATTGGGCAGCGCCACTCATCCTGTGAGCGGACACACCGCCATAGTGACAGTATTGGGCAGCGCCACTCATCCTGTGAGTGGACACACCGCCATAGTAACAGTATTGGGCAGCGTCACTCATCCTGTGAGTGGACACACCGCCATAGTGACAGTATTGGGCAGCGCCACTCATCCTGTGAGTGGACACACCACCATAGTGACAGTATTAGGCAGCGCCACTCATCCTGTGAGTGGACACACCGCCATAGTGACAGTATTGGGCAGCGTCACTCATCCTGTGAGTGGACACACCGCCATAGTGACAGTATTGGGCAGCGTCACTCATCCTGTGAGTGGACACACCGCCATAGTGACAGTATTGAGCAGCGTCACTCATCCTGTGAGTGGACACACCACCATAGTGACAGTATTGGGCAGCGTCACATCCTGTGAGTGGACACACCGCCATAGTGGCAGTATTGGGCAGCGCCACTCATCCTGTGAGTGGACACACCGCCATAGTAACAGTATTGGGCAGCGTCACTCATCCTGTGAGTGGACACACCGCCATAGTGACAGTATTGGGCAGCGCCACTCATCCTGTGAGTGGACACACCGCCATAGCAGCATGTACAACACTCCCCAACAGGAAGAAAACCCGCTGGGTTGTTCATCCTGTCACTTGTACCCAGACACAGCTGGGACTTGCTTATACTTTATCTCTAAACATAGTCAAATACAAAATTAAAATCGAAGCTCAGTGTATTTACCTAAATTAGAGAAATACATTAGACTACATTAATATTTCGGTTGAATTATTCATTGTTGTTGTTGTTCTAGATTCAGCTACTCAGGAGCAAAACCCCGTGCAGCCTAGGGTATGGTGAGCCCATAATCTTTTATATATTGTAGTTGTAACAGATTCAGTTACGCAGTAAATGGGTTCTAAATAGTGCCGACTATGGTAAATCTGTAGAAAGTTTTGTGATTAAGTGAATTTCGTTGTTTATTTATTTAATTTTACTGAAGACTTGCTAAAAATTTTAATGTCCCTTAAGTTGCATATTTCATTTGAATTTAACTAAAATTTTGTGGTTTAAAATTCAGTTTGTTGTCGTGTTTGAATTATTTATTTAACTTTGTACAAGGAAACACCTTGAACGTACCAATAGATCAAACAGCTTGTTTAGTTTCCTTACTTGTAAACCAATCTCCCAGTCAACAGCTCGCCCGTGCTTGTTTCCTCCCCCCCCCCCACACTTGTTTATGTAAGTTTTTCTCTCTGGGTTCACCCACGGCCTGCTTGCTTACTCCACATAGAAACTGATGCATCTTACATGTAAACAACACAAGGTCACTTACTCAAGTGAAAAAATCGACTTGCAATAATATTTATACATTTGCAACACTGAAGCCGCGCGGGCACAGTTTGGTTTGGTGTTGAACTTAAGGCCTATCATCCTCGAGGGTTTGTTAAGGCCTATCATCCTCGAGGGTTTGTTAGGGCCTATCATCCTCGAGGGGTTGTTAAGGCCTATCATCACCGAGGGTTTGTTAAGGCCTATCATCCTCGAGGGGTTAGTAAGGCCTATCATCACCGAGGGTTTGTTAAGGCCTATCATCCTCGAGGAGTTGTTAAGGCCTATCATCCTCGAGGGGTTGTTAGGGCCTATCATCCTCGAGGGTTTGTTAAGGCCTATCATCCTCGAGGGTTTGTTAAGGCCTATCATCCTCGAGGGGTTGTTAGGGCCTATCATCACCGAGGGTTTGTTAAGGCCTATCATCCTCGAGGAGTTGTTAAGGCCTATCATCCTCGAGGGGTTGTTAGGGCCTATCATCCTCGAGGGTTTGTTAAGGCCTATCATCCTCGAGGAGTTGTTAAGGCCTATCATCCTCGAGGGGTTGTTAGGGCCCATCATCACCGAGGGGTTGTTAAGGTCTATCATCCTCGAGGGGTTGTTAAGGCCTATCATCCTCGAGGGGTTGTTAAAGCCTATCATCCTCGAGGGTTTGTTAAGGCCTATCATCCTCGAGGGGTTGTTAAAGCCTATCATCCTCGAGGGTTTGTTAAGGCCTATCATCCTCGAGGGGTTGTTAAAGCCTATCATCCTCGAGGAGTTGTTAAGGCCTATCATCCTCGAGGGGTTGTTAAGGCCTATCATCCTCGAGGAGTTGTTAAGGCCTATCATCCTCGAGGAGTTGTTAAGGCCTATCATCCTCGAGGAGTTGTTAAGGCCTATCATCCTCGAGGGGTTGTTAAGGCCTATCATCCTCGAGGAGTTGTTAAGGCCTATCATCCTCGAGGAGTTGTTAAGGCCTATCATCCTCGAGGAGTTGTTAAGGCCTATCATCCTCGAGGGGTTGTTAAGGCCTATCATCCTCGAGGAGTTGTTAAGGCCTATCATCCTCGAGGAGTTGTTAAGGCCTATCATCCTCGAGGAGTTGTTAAGGCCTATCATCCTCGAGGGTTTGTTAAGGCCTATCATCCTCGAGGAGTTGTTAAGGCCTATCATCCTCGAGGGGTTGTTAAAGCCTATCATCCTCGAGGGGTTGTTAAGGCCTATCATCCTCGAGGAGTTGTTAAGGCCTATCATCCTCGAGGAGTTGTTAAGGCCTATCATCCTCGAGGAGTTGTTAAGGCCTATCATCCTCGAGGAGTTGTTAAGGCCTATCATCCTCGAGGAGTTGTTAAGGCCTATCATCCTCGAGGAGTTGTTAAAGCCTATCATCCTCGAGGAGTTGTTAAGGCCTATCATCCTCGAGGAGTTGTTAAGGCTACCACAACAACTTACTGACCAACCAACGAGTATACTTTAGTCCTGAACATTGTCTAGGACTAATGAAAACTCTCAGTGTATATGCACTGAGAAGCGGGGATATATACACCACTTAGTGTATATACAATGTTATAATCAGGTCACCTTTACTCGTTCCCAATAGATATTTCATGTTAAATTTTAATTGTGGGCGCCATTATATATTTTATTTGACTATGTACTGTATATAGTACTTGTACTTCGTGAGGTGATAACACATGTATTGAATTAATTTTAACTATTAACAGCGGAAGTAGTAAGCTGAGAACAACAGCAATTAGTAAAAGTAGCATCATTAGCAAGCTCACAGACGGATAATCTCATATTGAAAGTTAAATAACAACCGAATGGTCCAGGGTTCGACTCCAGGGCAAGATGTGACGCTTGGCCTGTTTCCTTTCACCTGAAGCTTCTGGTCATCTAGCAGTAAATAGGTACTCTGGATTTAGGCTACTGTTGTGGGTTGCATCTTCGGGAAGGTTATTCGTTGGCCTAGCGGGACCTGATACCTGATGCCACTGTTCACCTAGCAGTAAATAGATACCTCTGGGCTAGTCAACAGTTTTGGGGTTGCATTCTGGGAAATGTCAAACTGTATAAAGGTAATTTGCAAATATTTGTATGTATACTTTAGTCATAGCTCCAAGATTGCATTATATTTTTAGTACTGTTATAACTCGTCCTCTTAAAATTACGTCGCTTTTCGCTCGTTTGTTCGTACGGCCAAAAATGGACGTAATTTGAAATGAAATCGGTTCACGAAAGTGACGTACTGTCCCGTTTTCTGTTTTGAGCCATCTGGCTTACTCGGTTAGGTTAGGAGAGGAAACTTTCAATTAACGGTTTCATGACTTGAAACCTTAGGAGAACTTCCTGCCCTCTTAACCTAACACAGGACCCTTAACTTGCTTTTTTTTTTTTTAATCCAAAATTTGTTTTCATTTTTTTTATTTTCAAATTACGTGTATTTTCGGCCATACGGACAAACGGACAAATTCAGACGTAATTTGTACGAGAACAGGTTTAAGGTTGGTACAAACTCTAATGACTCTTAAGGATTCGAACCAGTGCGGCCATGGGGTCCCCACTAGGTGTCCAGGAGTAATACCACTTCACCATCGATTGCCTTAAAGTATTTTTTTTTCTACCACAGACGTGGCCACACATTTACATTGCTAACCAGCATATATACATTGGAAGGTCGTTAGTCACGCAAACACCCGGCAACACTCGCGGTGCCTCTTGCTAACAATTACTTCTTTTCCTTGAACCTTCTGTGGTCACAAATGTATTCTCAGTGCGATTCAAGCATGTTCCAGGAATTGGCGCACAATTCCTTGAACATCTTGAGCACAACTGAAATACCTGTGCCCAAGCTGTGTCACGAGTATCGCCGGGTGTGTGGGTGCTTCTATCGACCTTCCATAATACTTTTATTCAATCGATGGTGGAGTGGTATCGCTCCTGGACAGCCAGTGGGGAGACCCTGGCCGCCTAGGTTCGAATCCTTGAAGGGGGTCATTAGAGTTTGTTGATAACATTGCATAGGAACCATTCAAGCTTTGCCCATACACTGAGATACATACTTTTGGTGGTATGTATGTGTGAATAGATGATGCCTCATGAATAGCTTAGCCAAGTTTGAAACCTTAACTGATGTGAACCTTAGACTTGTACAATATACTGATGAATTTCTGTACATTTGAATTTAGAAACTATAATCGTTTCACCTTTTATACAAATTTTTACAATATTGGTTGAACTAAACAGGTGTACACTAGTTTAAATCAACACACTTTCATCCAACATTTACATTTTACATTTACATTTTCATCCAACACTTACAATTTGAATGGTGATATATCAGCCCGTCCTCTCGAGCGTTCAAAACGTCACTAAGCTGATGTACTAAAATGCTGGCACCTAACCACACCGAGGTCCTACGAATAGAACTGGGAACATACGTGAATTTTGCGAGCCGCTGTATACATTTAGTATATAAGTTTTTGGCCTTATAGGATTTATACGGCAAAATGCGATGCACTATTCGAGAGGACGGGTTGCTAAAACTATATAGTTTACCATTTGAGCGACGAGATTTATAATAACGCAATTTATATCACAATATGTGGATATAATCATTTGATGGATAACTAATATAAACTAATCATACCATGCAGTTATAGAAATTAGCACAGCCACAGCATTCTACATCAACATTTTCTGAGGCCATCCCGGATCAGAATTACTGAGAACACATTATTATTATTAACATCTTTATTGACAAAATTAATTACAATTTTGCCTAATCTGAGGATTTTGATAAAGCCTTATTAAAGTGAGGATAATATTGGTATTCACTGTCACACCAACCCGTCCTCTTAAAAAGAACGCCACTTTTGGCTCGTATGCGCGATATGGCTAAATTTGGACGTAATTTGAAATGAAATCGACTCACAAAAGTGACGTTCTGTTCCGTTTTCTATTTGAGTCGTCCGCCTTACGCGCAGAGGTTATAAGAGGACACTTTAAATTCACGTTTTTCATAACGTTTTGAAACTTTATGAGAATTTCCTGCCCACCTAACCTATCAGAGGACCCTTAACTTACTGTTGTTGAAAAAAGAAATCCCAAATTTATTTTAATTTTTTTTTCATTTTCAAATTACGTCCAAATTCGGCCATACGGGCAAACGGCCAAAAGCGACGTTCTTTTTAAGAGGACAGGTTGCCCGTCACAGAGGGTCATACATAACACAATAGATCTAAACTGTAGGCGGAAGTACATATTTATCACGGTTACAATCAATGCTTGAATGTATGGATATGTGAAAACAACTTTCTGTTGTGCACTGCCACACAGCACATACACCATACTGGCTACCGTTATGCACGCTCCAGGGGCCAGATTCACGAAAGCACTTACGCAAACACTTACGAACCTGTACATCTTTTGTCAATCTTTGGCGGCTTTGTTTACAATTATTAAACAGTTAATGAGCTCCGAAGCACCAGGAGGCTGTTTATAACAATAACAACAGTTGAATGGGAAAACTTCATGCTTGTAAACGGATTAATAAATGTAACCAAAGCCGTCAAAGATTGAGGAAAGGTGTATACGTTCGTAAGTGCTTGCGTAAGTGCTTTCGTGAATCTAGCCCCAGCAAATTAAGAGAACCGGCTGCGGAGCGAGGGACCTGGAGCTTTGCAATTACTTTATTAATTCTCGCGTTCTTGAGGATATCCTCATCATGCACCTAAAGTTTCCCAGTCACAATCTCCTGCTTGACTATCCTGCCTGATGGAGATTTGTTAGTATCACACAATTAGCGCCTGACACACTGTGTAACCCTTCATATAGTCTAGGGTAGCTGCAGAAATGCACATTTACCTAAGTAGGTTATTAACAAATATATCATACTCATGATAGGATTACCTAGGTGGTAGAAGTATATTGGCCACATCACCCATGAGAGGATTACTTAGGCTGATCCTCCTGATTTCAATAGTACTTGTAGTAACGACGTGGACCATCGGACATATCTTGACGTAATGGACAATTAAAAGATTGAAAAGATTGATATATATATATATATATATATATATATATATATATATATATATATATATATATATATATATATATATATATATAAATTTTGTGAGGGTACCACCTCTGGTGCCAATGTGGGGACCCATAGCCTCGGAGAAGAAAATAAAAAGTATTCAGAGGAGACCTTGTGGTTTCTCACTGAACACTAATATTATCTTCTCCTACCACCCCCATTCTTTTGTATGTACACATATATATTTACTTTATTTGAACTTTGTTACAAAAAAGGAGTTACATATGGGTTACAAAGATGGTTGTCATAGGTTGTCGAGTTCCTCCAGCTCCTCAGATGGCGGGCAGGAACCCTGGATGCAGTGCGCATTTCCCCCTCTGTATCGCCACACTGAGGCGCTGGAAAAGAAAGCTTGCAGCTCTCGGGTCCCTTGTTGTTTCGATGAGCCTAGAACCCAGTTCCTTCAAAAAACTGGTAGCACTTTTACCCCAGGCGCCGAGCGTCTCAGAAGCAATGGGGACAAAATTGTAGTGGTGATCCAGTTCTCTATACTTACGGGATTTGGCTGCTTCCCTGTGGGTGGCAGCGCCACCTGGTTGTGCAACACTGAGGTTAATGTAGGTGTTAGCCAGGGTTGATACGCACGTGTAGTCCCATACCAACTGCTTGCCATTCTTCCAGGGGTTCACTGTGATACCATCCGGGCGACCAATAAGAGCATCAGAGTTACGGGGCGTTAGGTAACGGGGCTCTCTTTCAGCTGGGCATCCAGCTGTGGTGAGGCTCCTCTTGATGATGTCGTTAACTTCACTGTGCCTCGAGTGCCATCCCCCTGTGCTTTGGCAGAGTAGGCCATGGTGACCGTACCTGTCAGCCACCACCTCGCCGCAAATACACCTATATCTGGTGTGGATTGGGGCAGCAAGGCGGAGGGCCACAGCAATTCGGAGGGCGTGTGGTGTGAGACGCGTGCCAGTTGCCGACATTGGGGTTGCTAACAGGAAATCCCCTGCATGTGGTGCTGCTACTGCTGTGAGGCGAGCAATGTCGTGTTGTGTTGTTACAGCACCCAGGCACTCTGCAGCAACTTGGTCTACAATGGGACCATCCCAGCTGGATTGCTTGTGGGATTTTGGGGATGGTGGTCGAGGTGATTGGCCTGCACGAGAGGCCCACTCTGTGGCACAGCGTGTAAAATTGGGATCATGTACACCTGCCAGCTGATGTAAGTGGGCAGGTAGAATTTCCTTCACAAGGTCGTCGGATGCTGATAAGGAGGACAGGAAGGCTGGAACAGCGATTTGCGTTGCTGTTCGAACTCCGAGGCCCCCAAGTCTTACGGGAAGAGAGGCTTGTTTCCACTGTAGGTCATCGAGAGAGAGGTTAAGGGCTTTTTCTAGCATTGATTTCAGTAACCGGTCATACTCACTTAGTTTTTGGCTACTGTAAGATGGTGAACACCTCAGAAAGTAGGTTAACCTGGGGAGGGACAGACATCTGGTGATGAGGTAGAGTGCATCATGAGCATCAATATCCTCAATCCTCCCATCCATCCTCTTAAGGTCGGCGATTTTCTTATCAAGGACCTCATCGATGGCTTTCAACCCCAGGGGAGCTCCTAGGAGTGTGCTGTCTTCAGGTTTAGTTTTATGGATATTTGGCAGAAGACTTTCTATTCTCTCTACGATGCCCTGGTTGGAACATATTATTTCACATTTAGAAGGGTTCAGGGTGAGGCCTAACACTGCACCTTGCTCCTGGATTTTTCTGATGTCCTCCAGGAGGGAGTCTTGGGAACCAGCTAGGGTACCATCATCCAAGAACCAGATGTTAAGCTCGCTGGACAGGACCTCTGTGACTTGTTTGATGACTAAGCAGAAAAGGAGAGGAGCGAGGGGGTCACCCTGTTGGACGCCTTCTCGAGAGTCAATTTCATGTTCGCCAAAAAGTAGCTTAAGATCCATACTGTAGCATGAATGTACAAAAGGGTAGAGGGACGGGAAATGACGGGAAATATAGGTACTATATAATGTACCTATATATATATATATATATATATATATATATATATATATATATATATATATATGCGGAAAATCCACAGAGAAATATGAAATGAGGTGAACGTTTCGGCTTGTTAAAGCCTTTGTCAACACCAGACTGACTAAGAAGGGAGAAGGGGAGGATATATAGGCCGACACCTGACCAACCCATCCAACTTTGATTGAGTCTGCTCTAATCAGTCAGTGTCCAAATCTTCTTAATGTTAGTACTGGAATGTACAAACTTGATCCATTTTTAAGTTATAATATTGCACAACAGTTTAAGAAACAACTCTGATAGAGAGGCTTACAATGTCTCATTATAATTGTATATTCATATATTGTGTGTTCATGAGGCTTTTCTTTATTCTTTCATCCTTATTCTCTGACCGCTTAATCCTCTTTGACCATTCTAAGCTAAGTTATACCTGTTTTTGGTTAATTACACCTGACCAACCCTAGGGATGGGTTGGTCAGGTGTCGGCCTATATATCCTCCCCCTTCTCCCTTCTCCTTAGTCAGTCTGGTGTTGACAAAGGCTTTAACAAGCCGAAACGTTCACCTCATTTCATATTTCTCTGTGGATTTTCCGCATAAAATGATCAGTGTTTTGTGATCGTCAATTGCATATATATATATATATATATATATATATATATATATATATATATATATATATATATATATATATATATGTCGTACCTAGTAGCCAGAACGCACTTCTCAGCCTACTATGCAAGGCCCGATTTGCCTAATAAGCCAAGTTTTCATGAATTAATTGCATTTCGACTACCTAACCTAACCTAACCTAACTTTTTTGGCTACCTAACCTAACCTAACCTACAAAGATAGGTTTGGTTAGGTTAGGTAGGGTTGGTTAGGTTCGTTCATATATCTACGTTAATTTTAACTCCAATAAAATAAAATTGACCTCACACATAATAAAACGGGTAGCTTTATCATTTCATAAGAATTTTTTTTTTAGAAAATATATTAATTCAGGAAAACTTGGCTTATTAGGCAAATCGGGCCTTCTTGATATATATATATATATATATATATATATATATATATATATATATATATATATATATATATATATTAGTATATTTTGGTAGCAGTCTTTCCTGTAGACATATATTATTAAATATGACCGAAAAAGTAAGATTAATAATTCTAACACGAATTTTCTCAATCTTTCGTACATTTCTTTTCACTGCTGGTGGTAATTCAAAAATCAATTCTCCAAAATTCATTTTTATTTCTAGTCTGACGCGACACTTGAGCGCGTTTTGTAAAACTTATTACATTTTCAAAGACTTTAGTTTACACAAACACACACAACTTTAACTGAATAGAGCTTAAACATCTTTCGAGTTTTTATACCTACATTTGGGTGAAGTGACATGTTACAATAGTTTTGGATGAGGTGAAAATAAACTTTTAACACAAGACAGAACACGAAACAATGAAATACAAGCAGGTATTAAAAGTAGGTAACTGCAGAAGGCCTATTTTAATTGGCCCATATTTCTTGATGCTTCTATATTGGAGCGGAGTCTTGAAGTGGGTAGAATATAGTTGTGCATTAATTGGCTGTTGATTGCTGGTGTTGACTTCTTGATGTGTAGTGCCTCGCAGACGTCGAGCCGCCTGCTATTGCTGTATCTATCGATGATTTCTGTGTTGTTTGCTAAGATTTCTCTGGTGATGGTTTGGTTGTGGGAAGAGGCTATATGTTCCTTAATGGAGCCCTGTTGCTTATGCATCGTTAAACGCCTGGAAAGAGATGTTGTTGTCTTGCCTATATACTGAGTTTTTTGAGGCTTACAATCCTTAAGAGGGCATTTGAAGGCATAGACGACGTTGGTCTCTTTTAAAACGTTCTGCTTTGTGTCTGGAGAGTTTCTCATGAGTAGGCTGGCCGTTTTTTTGGTTTTATAGTAAATTGTCAGTTGTATCTTCTGATTTTTGTCTGTAGGGATAACGTTTCTACTGACAATACCTTTCTGGACCCTTTCCTCCGTTTTATGGGCTGTGGAAAAGAAGTTCCTGTAAAATAGTCTAATAGGGGGTATAGGTGTTGTGTTAGTTGTCTCTTCAGAGGTTGCATGGCGTTTCACTTTCCTTCTTATGATGTCTTCCACGAAACCATTGGAGAAGCCGTTGTTGACTAGGACCTGCCTTACCCTACAGAGTTCTTCATCGACTTGCTTCCATTCTGAGCTGTGGCTGAGAGCACGGTCGACATAAGCGTTAACAACACTCCTCTTGTACCTGTCCGGGCTGTCACTGTTGGCATTCAGGCACATTCCTATGTTTGTTTCCTTAGTGTAGACTGCACTAGTTTTCCACACTGCAGTCTACACTAAGGAAACAAACATAGGAATGTGCCTGAATGCCAACAGCGACTGCCCGGACAGGTAGAAGAGGAGTGTTGTTAACACTTATGTCGACCGTGCTCTCAGCCACAGCTCAGAATGGAAGCAAGTCGACGAAGAACTCTGTAGGGTAAGGCAGGTCCTAGTCAACAACGGCTTCTCCAATGGTTTCGTGGAAGACATCATAAGAAGGAAAGTGGAACGCCATGCAACCTCTGAAGAGACAACTAACACAACACCTATACCCCCTATTAGACTATTTTACAGGAACTTCTTTTCCACAGCTCATAAAACGGAGGAAAGGGTCCTGAAAGATATTGTCAGTAGAAACGTTATCCCTACAGACAAAAATCAGAAGATACAACTGACAATTTATTATAAAACCAAAAAAAACGGCCAGCCTACTCATGAGAAACTCTCCAGACCGTTTTAAAAGACACCAACGTCATCTATGCCTTCAAATGCCCTCTTGGGGATTGTAAGCCTAAAAAAACTCAGTATATAGGCAAGACAACAACATCTCTTTCCAGGCGTTTAACGATGCATAAGCAACAGGGCTCCATTAAGGAACATATAGCCTCTTCCCACAACCAAACCATCACCAGAGAAATCTTAGCAAACAACACAGAAATCATCGATAGATACAGTGATAGCAGGCGGCTCGACGTCTGCGAGGCACTACACATCAAGAAGTCAACACCAGCAATCAACAGCCAATTAATGCACAACTATATTCTACCCACTTCAAGACTCCGCTCCAATATAGAAGCATCAAGAAATATGGGCCAATAAAAATAGGCCTTCTGCAGTTACCTACTTTTAGTACCTGTTTGTATTTCATTGTTTCGTGTTCTGTCTTGTGTTAAAAGTTTATTTTCACCTCATCTAAAACTATTGTAACATGTCACTTCACCCAAATGTAGGTATAAAAACTGGAAAGATGTTTAAGCTCTATTCAGTGTGTGTTTGTGTAAACTAAAGTCTTTGAAAATGTAATAAGTTTTACGAAACGCGCTCAAGTGTCGTGTCAGACTAGAAATAAAAATGAATTTTGGAGAATTGATCTTTGAATTACCATCAACAGTGAAAAGAAACGTAAGAAAGATCGAGAAAATTCGTGTTAGAATTATTAATCTTACTTTTTCGGTCATATTTAATAATATATATATATATATATATGTGTGTGTGTGTGTATGTGTACGATGGTCCACATAGTTACAAAAAGTACAATCTTAACAGGTTTATGGTTTGGGACTGGCCAGCCAGACTGCACATGATATTTTGTATAATTTAATTTCTCATGTCAAATGGCATTGATAGTTTTGCATTATTTTGATCAATATAATGTATTAGACAATGTTTAAGTACCAGGCTTTCTTCAAAAGTACTTACCTATAACTGACTACGGAGGAGTGAGCTCTAGCTCTTCATGCCCCGCCTAACAGCCTTGTTATACCTGTTGCGTTATAACTATTCCGATATTCAAATTGTTTGTTGAATCTGGCCTTAAAGCTGTGAATGGAGGTGGCTTCCACACCTTCTTCCTGCGCCTTCCACTTGTTGACCAGCCGTACAGGGTGCCAGAAGTGTCCTGCGGTGTTGTCTCCTGTGTTCTTCTCATACTAGTAAGAATATTTTCCTTGTACATGGGGATACGAGCCTGTTGTGGTGCGCGTGTACCCTTGTCCTGGTGGCCCCTTCCAACACAGGAACAGGTTCACAATTCGTCCCGCAGATCTAGAAATCTGGTTAAGCGACATTGATGTGACATTGAATCAGCGTTGATGAATTGTTGATCCAACGCTAACGTTGATCCTCTGTTTATTTCACGTTGAACCTACGTTGATTTAATTAACGTCATTTAGGCATATGAATATGAAGAGGGCATTCAGAGGGCATAATATCCAAGTGCAGCGTCAGTTAAACGTTTGACAGCGTTGAATCAACGTTGAACTAGCGTTGCTCTGAGATAATGTGGCCGCTGAACTTTGTGTCTTCCATAAAGCAGCAACATATTATTTTCTGTATGTAAAAAAATATCTATTACCTTCAGTCATGCTGTACTGAAGATGACAGTAGATAACACGAAGACAAGGAGAAACCAAAACAAATAAAGGAAGGTAAATATGTAATCGGACCGAGCGAAGAAATAAGTGACTATCGTTGGCGCCATGATGTCGAGGGCAAAACAAACAAGCAGAGGAATGCGCATATCTTTTTTTTTTCGTATGACGTCTTCTACAGCCAGCGTCCGTCGTCATTAGGAATAATTTAACATGCTTAAATTTAGTTCAGTTGCCGCCTACAGAGTTTTGTTTTACAGTATAGTCTAGGGAAGGGGCGAACTTTGTCGTAAATAGTCGAGATAAAACAGCAGGTTCTAGCGTCGATCGAAATGAGGTAAACATGAGAGTATTGTTTGATCTGCCTCTGTCTCTTTGTTTCTCTGTTTGTATTGGTCTCTCCTTGAATGACAAAGGTTCCGGTTGATGGTATTCTTGATTTTATCTTGCTCATGAATTAATGAACCATGTATTAACTCTGCCTTCTGATATTATTGTCAATCTCGTTAAGCTGTGTATAAAAGAATTTAAATTTGCTTTTAGCAATGAGTATTATTTATAGACTTTTGGAATGGCAATGGGGGTGTTCTTTATCGCCATTGCTTTCAAACTTATACATGGAATTTTTCGATAAGAAATTTGTTTAAAAATTTACCCCTGGAATCATTCCATGGTTTAGATAAGTTGATTTTTGCGTATATGGCCAACAAATGTAAATTCAGACGAATTTGTAGCTAAACTTAATGATCAAGTCACCTTAATGATCAAGTCACCATCAAATTTACTATAGAGACTGAAATTGATAAATGTTTGCCATTCATAGATATGTTTATTCATAGGAGAGATTCTTCACTAAAGATTAGTGTTTACAAAAAGCCTACGAATAATTTATCTTATGTTCATTATTTCTCAGGGCAGAGATACAAGGTAAAACAATATTTTTTTCCTCTGTGTATCTATAAGAGCTCTTCGAGTTGTTAGTCCTGAATTCTTGGATGAAGAGTTTAAGAATATTGACTCTATTGGTCTCAAGCTTTGTTATCTACTGAGTTTTTTAGAAGTTTGCCGTAGCAAAGCACGTCGTACATGTTATAATAATATATGATATAATAATATATAATATAATAATATATAATATATAAATATAATAATATAATATAATAATAATAATAATAATTATAATAATATATGCAGTGAAAAAAAAATCGCCCCAAAAATGTGTTGTTTACCATATTTTTTCTGGGTTTGAAAATATTGTCAAGGCCTTGAATCTTTTTGATATACAGGTATTGTTTAATTACGAAAATATTGTTGGAAAACTATAAGTTAGAAACACTCCTCGTTGTGATAATTGTGTCATATACAAAATACCTTGTAAAGATTGTAATAGGTTCTATGTTGGCCAAACATCTAAAGATTTAAAATTTAGAATTTCGCAACACAAATACTTTGTAAGACATGGCCAATTGTCTAATGCTTTGTTTGTTCACTTGTCAGAAAATTCTCACCAATTTGACTGGAAGATGACTTCTTCAATAACGAATTGTAAAAAGCATTTTCAAAAGGAACATAATTAAATCTGCTTTAATACAGATTACAAAATCATGTAATTTGAACATTAACAGTGGTTTGTATAATTAAATCCATTTATTATTGATCAGTTAACGGGCGATTTGAAAAGGATCATTGATACACATTTATCTCACTAATACCTTAATCTCATTAAAGACATTGTACCTCACTTCTTTCCTGCCTATATATCCAACCTACTGATCTGTAAATCCATCCTTCTGAAGATGTATTGTTAAATACGAAAATACTTAAAGAAATTCCTGTCCTAATCCTTCCTTCGTGGTCTGACACTGTTATATATATATATATATATATATATATATATATATATATATATATATATATATATATATATATATATATATATATATATATATCTTTGAAGAACTCTTCTAAGAACTCTTTGACCCGGCCAGGATTCGAACCCATGCCGTCCAGGATCACCCCTAAACGTACACAGTACCGTGACCACCGCACCAATGATCGTCATAAGGATTGGTCAGTCTTGGCGCTTATTTATTTATTTATTTTTTTTTTTTTGAGATATATACAAGAGTTGTTACATTCTTGTACAGCCACTAGTACGCGTAGCGTTTCGGGCAAGTCCTTAATCCTATGGTCCCTGGAATACGATCCCCTGCCGCGAAGAATCGTTTTTTCATCCAAGTACACATTTTACTGTTGCGTTAAACAGAGGCTACAGTTAAGGAATTGCGCCCAGTAAATCCTCCCGGGCCAGGATACGAACCCATGACATAGCGCTCGCGGAACGCCAGGCGAGTGTCTTACCACTACACCACGGAGACTGTGAGACTATTAACTAAGCTCCCTGACTGACCAACCCCCGACGACACTCATGAATCCATTTGGGTTCAGTTTTTCATCAAATTCTGGCGCATGCACGGGCCGCACTGAGTCTAACATGTGTGAGAAAGCTGCATGAACGCGCAAGCCATATATCACTAAGAACTCTTTGACCCGGCCAGGATTCGAACCCATGCCGTCCAGGATCATGCCGGCCAGAATCCTGGCCGGGTCAAAGAGTTCTTAGTGATATATGGCTTGCGCGTTCATGCAGCTTTCTCATATATATATATATATATATATATATATATATATATATATATATATATATATATATATATATATATATATATATATATATATATGAGAAAGAAATCTATTTACTAGAAATCCTAGTAAACAACACAGAAATCATCGATAGATACAGCGATAGCAGGCGGCTTGACGTTTGCGAGGCACTACACATCAAGAAGTCAACACCAGCAATCAACAGCCAATTATTGCACAACTATATTCTACCCACCTCAAGACTCCGCTCCAATATAGAAGCATCAAGAAATATGGACCAATAGGCTTTCTACAAACACTTCTATTCAATACCCATTGTTTCTGTTCTGTCTTGTGTTGATACTTTTAATACCCTATTAATATCCCCTCCTGTTCTGTCTTGTGTTAATGCCACATCACCCTTCCCACCTCACTCAAATGTAGATATAAAATCAGAGATACGTTCTAATCAGTTGTGTATTTGTGAAGTCTTTGAAAATGAAATAAGTTTTACGAAACGCGCCCGTGTCGCGTCAGACTAGAAATAAAAATGAATTTTGGAGAAGTGATTTTTGATTTACCTCCAACAGTGAAGCGTAATGTACGAAAGATTGAGAAAATTCGTGTTAGAATTATTAATCTTACTTTTTCGGTCATATTTAATAATATATGTCTACAGGAAAGACTGCTACCAAAATATACTAATATATATATATATATATATATATATATATATATATATATATATATATATATATATATATATATATATATATATATATATATATATATATATATATATATATATATATATATATATATATATATATATATATATATTAAATATGACCGAAAAAGTAAGATTAATAATTCTAACACGAATTTTCTCAATATTTCTTATATTTCTTTTCACTGTTGATGGTAACTGAAAAATCAATTCTCCAAAATTCATTTTTATTTCTAGTCTGACGCGACACTTGAACGCGTTTTGTAATAACTTATTACATTTTCAAAGACCTTAGTTTACACACACACAACAATAACTAAACAGAGCTTAAACAGCTTCGATTTTATACCTGCATTTGGGTGAGGTGATATGTTACAACAGTTTTGGATGAGGTGAAAACAAACTTTCAACATAAGACAGAACACGAAACAATGGGTATAATATATTGTAAGTTAAAGGGAAGAATGGAAGTAACTGCAAAGGGCCTATTGGCCCATATTTCTTGATGCTTCTATATTGGTACGGAGTCTTGAAGTGGGTAGAATATAGTTGTGCATTAATTGGCTGTTGATTGCTGGTGTTGACTTCTTGATGTGTAGTGCCTCGCAGATGTCAAGCCGCCTGCTATCGCTGTATCTATCGATGATTTCCGTGTTTTTTGTTAAGACTTCTCTGGTGATGGTCTGGTTGTGGGAAGAGATTATATGTTCCTTAATGGAGCCCTGTTGCTTATGCATCGTTAATCGCCTGTTGCTTATGCATCGTTAATCTTGGCACGTTAATCGTGCCAAGAAGACCGAATAACAAACTCTTGTACACGAGTATCAACTAGAAGTTCCCCATGGAGCCAACAAAAATGACTTGCGCAATTTAATATTGGATCACCTCTTAGATGAAGGGAAGATTGACTCTGAAACTCACGAAAATTATTCTATTGCAGATAGACATGCTCTGGCAACTATGAAACTCAAGCTCGAACTTGCAAAGATCGAGCGGGAGCAACAAAAAGAAGCTCTACAAATGAGAGAAAGTGAGGCAGCCCTAAAGAAAAAACAACAAGAACGCGAGGTGGCCCTAAAGGAACGCGAGATGGCCCTAAAGAAAGAAGAGACGGCCCTACATCAAGAGCGTGAGCGAGTACAGCTTGAAGCAAGACAACGTCACCTGGAGATGCAACGCGAGCATGATAAGAAGCAAGCCGATATGGCTATAGCATGTCGTCAACAAGAACTCGCGTTGGAAACTACACACCACACTCAGCGCCAACAAGCTACAGCTAGTCTTCCCGTAAGTTTCAATGTCTCCCATGCAAGTAAGTTAATGCCACCATTCGTTGAGACAGAGATCGATGTCTTTTTCACCACTTTTGAGATCCTAGCTAAAAAACTTAGCTGGCCTGCTGATCAATGGTCTACCCTTCTCAGAGTGCATCTCACAGATAGAGCTGCAGTTACTCTCAGTACCTTAGCGTCTGAGAATGACTACCAGACCCTGAAGCAAGCAGTTTTGGACGCCTACCTTCTCTCCACTGAAAGCTGTAGACGAAAATTCCGTGATTATCTAAAGGCAAGTACCACCACCTTTCTAGAATTTGCCATTACAAAGAAAAGATATTTCATGAAATGGCTGGAAGCAGCACATGTCTCTACATTTTCAGAACTCGTCAACCTCATGCTAGTTGAGGAATTCTTGAGACGTGTTCCCCCTTCCGTCCATTTATATTTAGCAGACAAAGAAGAAACCGACTACATCAGATGTGCGAAGTCGGCTGACACCTACAGCCTCATCCACCGGCTTCACCAGACCCACCTTCCAGTAAGAAGTCTTGGTATAGTTATGATAAAGTGAGTGCCGATCAAGCGAGCTCTCAATTGTATTGTAAGTATTGCAAACTCTATGGACATACCATAGATAAATGTGGGAAGGCTCAATACAAAGGCAACGAAACTCCTAAACCCAAACCGACTCCTCGTAAGTCCGGTAAGCCTGTGATGAATGTTGGTGTTCCTGTTAATGATCTTTCTCTCTTCAGCAAACACCTGTATCCTGGAACTGTCTCTGCCAGCAGTACAGATTCGGAGGGACGTTTCAAATTGAAGATCTTGAGGGACACAGCGGCTCTTCAGTCAATAATATTGAAATCAGCTGTGCCTAACATCACCTACACCGGGGAAACCGTCCTTATCACTGACCTCACTGCTACCACTCCGTATCCACTCGCCAGAGTCCACCTGGATTGTCCTTTTGTGACCGGTGAAGTCCAAGTCGCCATCAGGGAAAAGCCTTTTCCCATGTCTGGAGTGCAACTTCTCCTGGGCAACAACTTGGCAGAAGATCTGCAACCGTCCAACCTGATCATCACGGACAAACCCCAGGTGTGTAACTCTGTAGTGGACAATCCCATCTTTAAGTATGTTCCAGCGGAGGTCCAAGATAGTGATGAAGTTTCTCCTCCGGTTTTGGTGACCACCCGTGCACAAGCTGCACGCCCACAACCAGCTGACTCTACTGCTACCGCTGTCCCTTAAGACCCTCAGAATCTACCACCGAATCTTACCAGTTTGGAGTTCCGTAAGTTACATAGGGAGGATTTATCATTAACACCATTATTCTTCCAGGCTGAGACTCAACCTGACAGTATCCCTGGGTTCTTCCTAGAGAATCAGTTGCTCTACCGCAGGTACAGACCCAGCAAGCTGAAGGAGGACGACGATTGGGCAAATGTCGAGCAACTAGTGGTTCCCACCAGCCTACGGCCCGATATTCTACACCTGGCCCACGGAGCACTTTCTCACTATGGTTTTAACAAAACCTACCACGGAATCAGACAAGACTACTACTGGCCAGGTATGGTTAAAGACGTCAAAAGTTACGTGCAACAGTGTCATACATGTCAGATGGCAGGTAAACCTAACATCTCTATTCTCAAGGCTCCATTGACTCCTATCCAGGTGCCTACAGAACCTTTCCACAGACTCATCATAGACTGTGTTGGTCCTTTATCCCGGACCAGTTCTGGCAACGCCTATATACTAACTATCCTGTGTCCTACCACCAGATTCCCCATAGCAGTTCCAGTAAAGAACATTACGGCTGCTACTGTGGTGAAACAACTATTGAAGATCTTCACCCAGTATGGATTTCCAAGAGAGGTTCAGAGTGACTGTGGCACCAACTTCACCAGTGATCTCTTCAAGAAGACACTGGAAGAGTTCAACATCACACAGGTACTGTCCAGCCCCTATCATCCTGCTTCACAGGGTTCTCTTGAACGTAGTCATCAGACTATTAAAGCACTCCTAAAGAAATTTTGCAATGAAACCTTAAAGGACTGGGATAAACAACTTGACCTCATCATGTGCATTTTCAGAAGTCTCCCCAATGAGTCTCTAGGAGTATCTCCTTATGAGATGCTCTACGGACGTAAGTGCCGTACTCCTCTCAAAGCTTTTAAAGACTCACTACGTAATGCCACCTTCAGTGACCCTCAGAATGTTCCCCAGTTTCTTCAAAACTTAAAGCACATTCTAGAGAGAGTAAGTAAATTTGCTAATGACAATCTACTGAAAGCCCAGGAGAGGATGAAGACTCATTTTGACCAACGCAGCAAACTAAGGAAATTTAAACCAGGAGACTTCGTGTTGGCATATTTTTGTATCCCAGGTTCTCCATTGCAAAACAAGTTTTCAGGACCTTACCGCATCAAGGAGTGCAGAAACAACCATAACTACGTTCTTGAGACTCCAGATAGGCGGCGGAAGACCCAGTTGTGCCACGTCAACCTCCTGAAGCAGTATCAAGGTACTCCCCACTGTGTTGTATCATTATCCACATTTAAAGGTCCATACCTCCACAGTGAGACCTTCCCTGCTTCTCCTCCCGAAAGCACTAACACTGAGTCAGTGCCTTCCAACTCAGAAATCCTAACTGATCTTCGTACCAATTTACAGGACTATAATAGTGTTCCTTTGCTACGTTCTGATCACATTCTCGCCTCTCCAGATATCACGAAGCCCTTCCTCATCAAAAGGTCGACGCCAGTGGTACCGGCATCGCAGGCGTCCTGATGCAACAACGAGGCGAGGAGGTTCTTCCTGTTAGCTACTACAGCTACAAGTTAAAACCTCACCAGAAGAACTACAGCACTATCGAAAAGGAACTTCTCTCCATCGTCCTGAACTTACAGCACTTTGAATCGTACCTACAAAGTGTTCGGTCTACCACCACCTACTCGGACCACAATCCCCTACGCTTCCTGCAGCAGGCCCAATTCAAACATCTTCTACATCAAGGGGTCTGACAACATCATAGCAGACGCCCTCTCCAGAGTCTATGAGGTAGAGGCAGCTCCACCTATCACTCTACTATCTGAAGACATAACTTCACCCATTAGAGCAGGCTTCGGGGGAGAGTTGTGACGATAATCTCTTTCAAGAGAGATTGAGCCTGCTCTTCTCTACATAAAGTTACTTATATATATACAACAATAAGATGCCACCTTCAAGATATGTCTACCAGTAGCACAAAACGTTTTGACCAGGAGGCAAACGTACCTAAAACTCCCCCCTACTCCACACTCCCTCCATGCCAGCTCCGTCATCAACCAGCAAATTACCATTCCCAGCTTGCCTGCTTCTGATTGGTGACCCGCCGACTGCACACCTGCACCTCAGCGCCCTCTACTTAATCGATGTCTGGGCTTGAACCAGTCATTGAAGTTAGAATATCTTGTGCTCTCAAGCTAAACAACTAACTGATATACGATCTGTCTATCAGGTGGATGTTTCTCAGCTAGTGCTTTATTCTCAGCACCTGTTTAATCACTTTTCTGTCTTTATATTATAGAGTAACGTTGTAACGGGGGGTGGGGGAAATAGCTCTATCTTGTCCATTATTCCACCCCCCAGTCTAATATGCAAAGTGAGTCATCATCCAAGAATTCGAGAACCCTACAACTTGACTGCCCCTGATCATCACACAACATATGTAAACACGACCAAGTCACCTTAATGTTCACTCACCGAGGACTGAGTCTAAGTTGAATAGAGAAGAAGGGGGGGGGTCTGTAGTTGACAGAGACTCCCGCCCTGCCGGCTGACAGCCTCCCTGGTAGGGCTGTCTTCTCTCTGCTCTCCTGGCTCGTCTGCTGCTCTGTCTGTTAATGCTTCCTGGTGGATAGCTCTCCGAGTTTATATTGGGGAACCTAGTAGCTAACTCCGCCCACAAGTAGATAGCCTCCGGCACTACCAAGCCACTCCTTAAACGTCGGCATGTTTGAAGGCTACCAGACTACAATTATAAGCTTAGCGGAAGCAAGGTGAAATTCTCATGATCTGACCTCAGGTCACTTGGGGTCGTTAACGGTTAGAGGTGTGAGATCTCAGGCAGACAACTGGCGCCTCTCCGATCCTTGTCTGTGACTCATGTACTCTATGTATGTATTAACCTAAACCAAACACTTTTACAGTGTTACATCTCCCCTTCTCCCCGAAAATAAAGTTTTTGCAACACTGCTAAAGCAAGCTAGCTGTGTGCGACAACTTTATTAACGAAAAGAATACATCCTAGCTAAACAAATATACATCATCCTACTCTAAAAAATGAAATATATAGACAGACGTCCATTGTCTCTGGCTGGGCGACGTCACTGCTTGGTCTTGTAGATAATCCTGTACCACATTTCTTCAACACAACTGCCTCCGTCGCTTCTCCGTCGTTAACGCACAACAACACTTGGTCAACCCGAAAGCCGTTACTACTTGAACTGCACACAGGACCGTGGAATTCGGTTGTCCCAGCTGATCTGTAATTGGCCCTACGTCAGTCACCATGAGAGACGTATATTGGGGTTCTTCACAGCTATAGGGACTACAAGTTTCGAGACCTTCATATAGTTGCCAACAGTAGAAATCCCATCCTACTCTTCTTCCTCCCTGTTGCTCCAGCCCGCCTCCTTCAGAGAGCTACTTCTGACAGCCACATCAAGTCCGCATGACACAGGAAGAATCACTCAACAGAGCAACATGCTTGTAGGAGGGGCGGCCAGTTAAGGCAAACGATCCTGTCTTGCAATTACGCTCCATGCAATGATGCTGATACCAGCAAGGGACACGAGGCATCGTGTCTCACTCAGCTTGTCTTATGTTCTTCTTCTTTCTTCTTTCTTCTTTCTTCTCTCTTCCTTCTTCTCTCTTCTTTCTTCTCTTCCCCCTCCCATGGGTCTTTGACAAGCGACCTGGGGTACATTGGGGTCCGTCCTGGGTAGACCGATGTTGGTGGGACAGACTGGAGTCGTTGTTGCTCCTCTTCCATCTTTACTGGGTCGTCTGCAGAACGACCTGGGGTCCACTGGGGGTCCGTTAGTCTTGGGGTCCACTGGGGTCCGTCCGTCCTGGGGTCCACTGGGTAGACCAATGTTGACTGACCGAGAGGGCTGCATCTTGGGGTCCCCTGGGGTGGTGATGGTGGTGGAGCCGTGACCTCCAGGTAGTGGGCTGGTCGTGGTGGTGGTGATTAACGCCCGTGAGTGTGGTACACAGCAGCCGTCTCCCTCTTTTGTATGTGCGTCTCTCCTCTCTTCTGGCTCCCACCTGTGGGTGAACAGAAAGGCGACAATATCGTGCTCCCAAGATATGTTATGTGACCCTGTAGTTTGTATAGGGTTACACAGTCCAGTCATACCGCTCTCCTCCTGGCAACAACTACACTTAAATTTTTAAAATAATCCAATTAACACTGAATGATATTGACTTGGTGGAACATAAGACAGTAACAGAGGAAAGTTAGAGAAGAGAGAATAAGGTCATCACTACCTTTAACTTGTCACAAAAAAAATCAACACTAATAGACAAAACACTAGCCTAAACTTAACTGTACCGTTCCTAATCTTAAGTACATAATTAACCATTACTCCCACCCTTAACCTACAGCCACCTACGTGACCCAGAGTGTCTCCCTAGCTTCTCCGCCGGTCAACAACCCCAAACTGTTGCCACCCCTGTGACCAGACTATCTAACGTCGAGCGTCCCCAACGTGAAGTCTACTGACATACTAAGCCTCCCCCTAGCATGCTGTACAATACCAGTACACCTCGGGTTATTGCGTTCAAATGGAGTAAAACAGTCGATCGCAATAATCTGAGCAGAACCACACTTAAACTACTTAAGAACTACACCTGCCACTCCCCACTGACCTGGAGACCAGCGGTGGCTGGGTGTCCCCGTGGGACATGCGAGGTCACCTGTCACACTCAGCTGACCTGCACTACCAACACCGCTAAGTTCCCAAATCGCCAAATCTTATTACTAACATAAATCACTACACACGCAAGTTCTGGTGAACATTCCCTGAACACCACAAAACTCACAAAATCACTAAACACAACACCAGAGAATCACTATCTCCTAACCTGAAAAAAAGTTCGCTAACTCGCGAATATTAAACACCTGTCAAGATCTCCCTGATAGCGCCTGAGCGGCAAAAGACACGTGGGACTGAACAATGTTAAAAGAACACCAACTACCTACAACATTGTTCAACACCGCTGCCATCATTGTAACGGGGGGTGGGGGAAATAGCTCTATCTTGTCCATTATTCCACCCCCCCCCAGTTAACTAACGAGGCCGGGGGAAACAGCTCTCTCTAGTCCGTTATCCCGTCCCCAGTTAGCTAACTATTCTAGAGCACCCTCCAGAGTTCCTAAGGCAACCTCTCTCGTTCAACACCTTGTAACCTAGGTATTTGACTACCTAGGTGCTAAGACTACAAGGCGCCGTCACTTGATCAGTTACCCGAAACTCTAGAGAGAACTCTAGAATACATAATCATTGCCACAAACGTATAAGAGGAAACGAAAGGAAAGAAATGAATAGTGAAGTAATTAGTGAGGGTTTGGGGTAAGAGGTAGGGAGGTGGGAGGAGCGAGGAGGGTCATTAGTTGAAAGTGAGAGTTTAGAGATGGGTGGAGGGAGAGGTGTAGATAGGTAGAAGTAGAAGAGTAGATAGAAGTAGAAGAGTAGATAGTAGAAGACGAAATGCTGCCACCATCCATTCATGATCATTACATACAAGACAAGGAATGGAACTTGCCTGTATCAAAATATTCTCAAAAGATGTTATTACCATGAGTTCATTATTAGTATGTTCCCTCTGTACCATGTATCAACTCCAAACATGTACTCGTTCATATCATGAACCCAGTAACCACAGAGGCTTTCTCAAATCCTCAACTCAAAGCTCTAGGGAACAAAGTTAAACACAATTTAAATAATAAATTCATAATTATATTTCACATGAAGTATCATAATTTGGCAATTCAATTAAAATGTTCCAGTCTAATATGCAAAGTGAGTCATCATCCAAGAATTCGAGAACCCTACAACTTGACTGCCCCTGATCATCACACAACATATGTAAACACGACCAAGTCACCTTAATGTTCACTCACCGAGGACTGAGTCTAAGTTGAATAGAGAAGAAGGGGGGGGGTCTGTAGTTGACAGAGACTCCCGCCCTGCCGGCTGACAGCCTCCCTGGTAGGGCTGTCTTCTCTCTGCTCTCCTGGCTCGTCTGCTGCTCTGTCTGTTAATGCTTCCTGGTGGATAGCTCTCCGAGTTTATATTGGGGAACCTAGTAGCTAACTCCGCCCACAAGTAGATAGCCTCCGGCACTACCAAGCCACTCCTTAAACGTCGGCATGTTTGAAGGCTACCAGACTACAATTATAAGCTTAGCGGAAGCAAGGTGAAATTCTCATGATCTGACCTCAGGTCACTTGGGGTCGTTAACGGTTAGAGGTGTGAGATCTCAGGCAGACAACTGGCGCCTCTCCGATCCTTGTCTGTGACTCATGTACTCTATGTATGTATTAACCTAAACCAAACACTTTTACAGTGTTACAACGTCATTCCTGTTCTTAATTTTTATTTTATATTTTTTGACTTGTTTGTTTGCACTGTACACAGCCAAGGGATTCTTTTGCTCATAATTTGTTTTCAAAGTTACTTAAAGTTTCATTGTTCATACTATGTGTTTTGCGTGTCTTCCCTTACTTTACCACAGACAACAGCCAAGCAGTCTATCTTTTTTTTTGTAAATGTGACTAGGCATTGACACCAAGGAGGAGGACTGCCGAACATCTACACTCCTACACTTTCCCGTCACAATATATATATATATATATATATATATATATATATATATATATATATATATATATATATATATATATATATATATATATATGTCGTACCTAGTAGCCAGAACTCACTTCTCAGCTTACTATGCAAGGCCCGATTTGCCTAATAAGCCAAGTTTTCATGAATTAATGTTTTTTCGTCTACCTAACCTACCTAACCTAACCTAACCTAGCTTTTTTTGGCTACCTAACCTAACCTTACCTATATATATAGGTTAGGTTAGGTTAGGTAGGGTTGGTTAGGTTCGGTCATATATCTACGTTAATTTTAACTCCAATAAAAAAAAATTGACCTCATACATAGTGAAAAGGGTAGCTTTATCATTTCATAAGAAAAAAATTATAGTAAATAAATTAATTCAGGAAAACTTGGCTTATTAGGCAAATCGGGCCTTGAATAGTAGGCTGATAAGTGAGTTCTGGCTACTAGGTACGACATATATATATATATATATATATATATATATATGTCGTACCTAGTAGCCAGAACGCACTTCTCAGCCTACTATGCAAGGCCCGATTTGCCTAATAAGCCACGTTTTCCTGAATTAATATATTTTCTCTATTTTTTTTCTTATGAAATGATAAAGCTACCCATTTCATTATATATGAGGTCAATTTTTTTTTATTGGAGTTAAAATTTACGTAGATATATGACCAAACCTAACCAACCCTACCTAACCTAACCTAACCTATCTTTATAGGTTAGGTTAGGTTAGGTAGCAGAAAAAGTTAGGTTAGGTTAGGTTAGGTAGGTTAGGTAGTCGAAAAACAATTAATTCATGAAAACTTGGCTTATTAGGCAAATCGGGCCTTGCATAGTAGGCTGAGAAGTGTGTTCTGGCTACTAGGTACGACATATATATATATATATATATATATATATATATATATATATATATATATATATATATATATATATATATATGTCGTACCTAATAGCCAGAACGCACTTCTCAGCCTACTATTCAAGGCCCGATTTGCCTAATAAGCCAAGTTTTCATGAATTAATGTTTTTTCGTCTACCTAACCTACCTAACCTAACCTAACCTAGCTTTTTTTGGCTACCTAACCTAACCTTACCTATAAATATAGGTTAGGTTAGGTTAGGTAGGGTTGGTTAGGTTCGGTCATATATCTACGTTAATTTTAACTCCAATAAAAAAAAATTGACCTCATACATAGAGAAAAGGGTTGCTTTATCATTTCATAAGAAAAAAATTATAGTAAATATATTAATTCAGGAAAACTAGGCTTATTAGGCAAATCGGGCCTTGAATAGTAGGCTGAGAAGTGAGTTCTGGCTACTAGGTACGACATATATATATATATATATATATATATATATATATATATATATATATATATATATATATGTCGTACCTAGTAGCCAGAACTCACTTTTTGGCCTACTATTCAAGGCCCGATTTGCCTAATAAGCCAAGTTTTCCTGAATTAATATATTTTCTCTATTTTTTTTCTTATGAAATGATAAAGCTACCCATTTCATTATGTATGAGGTCAATTTTTTTTTATTGGAGTTAAAATTAACGTAGATATATGACCGAACCTAACCAACCCTACCTAACCTAACCTAACCTATCTTTATAGGTTAGGTTTGGTTAGGTAGCCGAAAAAGTTAGGTTAGGTTAGGTTAGGTAGGTTAGGTAGTCGAAAAACAATTAATTCATGAAAACTTGGCTTATTAGGCAAATCGGGCCTTGCATAGTAGGCTGAGAAGTGCGTTCTGGCTACTAGGTACGACATATATATATATATATATATATATATATATATATATATATATATATATATATATATATATGAATGATATGAATCTGCTAGTATATTAGTTTGTGAATTTGATAGTCTAGTAGCGTGCGAGTCTGTGAATCTGTTTAGGAATACGTTAGCTGTGAAAATGTTAAATTGACAAGGCAACAGAGTCACAGACTACCCGTTTGTCTGTCATTACTCCAGTGCCTGAACGATAGAGTGTGGCATAGATTCGCTAACATACGCTCACGGTCAACGTATCCTGGTATAACTATCTAGAATAATTATCGTTAACATTTTTTAATTTAATAAAGTTTATGTCATAAAGTTTAGTACATCTTTCACGCCAAGGAACCTGTTTGGTTAATGAACACACTTTTTGTAATCTAAAAGTCTCTTTCAATATATTTCGTTATTAGTAACGAGGTAGCAAGAGAGCCTTTTGACTTCGTGGAATTTCATTTAATACACGTTGGATAACTCCTTGACTTCCTCCAGGGAACACTGATATTGCCCTTAGGACAAAGTATCTTCTAGGCTTCCTCCTTGAAACTTTAATCATTCCCATACGACAAAAAAACATTTTTTTAACTTTCTCCCGGGAACTCCGATAATGCCCGTAGGACAAACAAAAATAATAAATTCCTCCCTGGAACTATTTTCCATTTTCCAGTTAGTTTCTAACGCCTTTCGCCTGCCTGGACTACCAATGTGCAACACCCATGAACAGGTGACCCGGGGCGCGGCAGTACCAGCTCCCCGCTGGCCATTTCTGGAACGTATGACTCTGAGACTTGATATGAACTGCACCAAGCTGGACAAAGAACACCTCTCTGTTTTGGTCTTGATAAGCATCTGTTGGGTGTGTTAGTGAGTCCTGTGGGCGTTGACGAAGGTGCTGAGTCTCCTGGGTGTGTTGCCTGGACAGGTTGGCTAGACAGGTTACCTGGGTACAGGAATGGAATGGCCAGTCTGGGTACAGGGGACAGATAAGGGTGTAACGTAGGTTTCAAAAAGGGAAACAATTTATATAAAAGAAAACGTTTCGTATACTCAAGGTTGTAGACCAGGAGGTTGAGGTTGGTGGATGTCACTGGGGGTCATGTTGGCACCCATACCCACCCCTTCTCGACCTGGTGAAGTCAGTGAGGGAAAGACATGCCAAGACACGTGTCCTAGTGAGAGATGGGCACACTAGGGGCTCCTAAACACTTAGATAACACAACTTTTGGGGGTCAACCCTGACCCCGTTGGCTATCCCATGTTATAGCATATAACTACGCTTCATTCTCTCTTTTATGCATGTGAGGAAAAGCAGCTGGGTCCAGAAATAGGTCAAGACATTAACAAATAGGAAATCAGTGAGGGAACATCACTTCTAAAGATGGAAAAATGCGTGTCACAGGCACAACATTAGGGAATTAAATTCTCGGAAACGTCAGAGGGCCATTGTATAGGAAACTAGAACATTCGTCTACTTGACATGACATTCGTCTACTTTTCATGACATTCGTCTACGTTAGCATTCACGGTAGTGTATTTATGTTTAAGTTATAAGTAAGACAGTCTTCCGTGCGGCCACGAACATATTTTATCACATAATATGTTGAAAAATCAAAGTTAATATGATCGATGATCCTAGCGTAAACCAGCAGTAAATGAGCTTTATCTCCGAGGGGAGAAGTGTTCCTTCAATATGGTTATAAATTTGCCTTGGAGTGTGCAGTAATAAATACCTACACTCGCCGAACGGTTCATCTTTTGTCTTGATGAAGACTCATAAATTGATGAGTTTGGCTACCGGTTTTCTGGCTAGAGTAACCGGTCGACTCTGGCAAGCATGTCCAGGTTCAACCAAGCTCACGGTCGAGCCTCATCTTGACCGGCTCGGCCGGCAAGTCTATATGGTCGGCCCAGCTAGGCAGCGCTTGCTTCTAAGTCTTGATGAATATCATATATCAACTAGCAACACGCAATATAGATAATATACTCTTTCAGGAAATATATCAGAGATATTACATTGAAATTATGTATTAATAAATCTAAAGTCATTCAATTTTATTCCAGAATACAACATATTATGCATTTTTTCACTGTATATGTGAAACTTAAACAACATTTTGGCACGGTCGGCAGTGCAGAGATGGCCTTGCTTACTGCAGGGTCGGGGTTTGATTCTTGAGGGTCCAAGTGGTTGGGCACTTTTTCTTCGCTCCGTCCTCATATCTCAGTTCCTTGTCCTCATATCCCAGTTCCTTGTCCTCATATCCCAGTTCCTTGTCCTCATATCCCAGTTCCTTGTCCTCATATCCCAGTTCCTTGTCCTCATATCCCAGTTCCTTGTCCTCATATCCCAGTTTCTTGTCCTCATATCTCAGTTCCTTGTCCTCATATCCCAGTTTCTTGTCCTCATATCTCAGTTCCTTGTCCTCATATCTCAGTTTCTTGTCCTCATATCTCAGTTCCTTGTCCTCATATCTCAGTTCCTTGTCTTCATATCCCAGTTCCTTGTCTTCATATCCCAGTTCCTTGTCTTCATATCCCAGTTCCTTGTCTTCATATCCCAGTTCCTTGTCTTCATATCCCAGTTCCTTGTCCTCATATCCCAGTTTCTTGCCATCATATCCCAGTTCCTTTTCCTCATATCTCAGTTCCTTGTCCTCATATCCCAGTTCCTTGTCTTCATATCCCAGTTCCTTGTCCCCATATCCCAGTTTCTTGCCATCATATCCCAGTTCCTTGTCCTCATATCCCAGTTCCTTGTCCTCATATTCCAGTTCCTTGTCCTCATATCCCAGTTCCTTGTCCTCATATCCCAGTTCCTTGTCATCATATCCAGTTCCTTGTCCTCATATCCCGATTCCTTGTCCTCATATCCCAGTTCCTTGTCTTCATATCCCAGTTCCTTGTCCTCATATTCCAGTTCCTTGTCCTCATATCCCAGTTCCTTGTCCTCATATCTCAGTTCCTTGTCCTCATATCCCAGTTCATTGTCTTCATATCCCAGTTCCTTGTCTTCATATCCCAGTTCCGTGCCCTCATATCTCAGTTCCTAGTCCTCATATCCCAGTTCCTTGTCCTCATATCCCAGTTCCTTGTCTTCATATCCCAGTTCCTTGTCCTCATATCTCAGTTCCTAGTCCTCATATCCCAGTTCCTTGTCCTCATATCCCAGTTCCTTGTCTTCATATCCCAGTTCCTTGTCCTCATATCTCAGTTCCTTGTCCTCATATCTCAGTTCCTTGTCCTCATATCCCAGTTCCTTGTCTTCATATCCCAGTTCCTTGTCCTCATATCCCAGTTCCTTGTCCTCATATCCCAGTTCCTTGTCTTCATATCTCAGTTCCTTGTCCTCATATCCCAGTTCCTTGTCTTCATATCTCAGTTCCTTGTCCTCATATCCCAGTTCATTGTCTTCATATCCCAGTTCCTTGTCTTCATATCCCAGTTCCGTGCCCTCATATCTCAGTTCCTAGTCCTCATATCCCAGTTCCTTGTCCTCATATCCCAGTTCCTTGTCTTCATATCCCAGTTCCTTGTCCTCATATCTCAGTTCCTTGTCCTCATATCCCAGTTCCTTGTCTTCATATCCCAGTTCCTTGTCCTCATATCCCAGTTCCTTGTCCTCATATCTCAGTTCCTAGTCCTCATATCCTAGTTCCTTGTCCTCATATCCGAGTTCCTAGTCCTCATATCCCAGTTCCTTGTCTTCATATCCCAGTTCCTTGTCCTCATATCCCAGTTCCTTGTCCTCATATCTCAGTTCCTTGTCTTCATATCCCAGTTCCTTGTCCTCATATCCCAGTTCCTTGTCCTCATATCTCAGTTCCTTGTCTTCATATCCCAGTTCCTTGTCCTCATATCCCAGTTCCTTGTCCTCATATCCCAGTTCCTAGTCCTCATATCCTAGTTCCTTGTCCTCATATCTCAGTTCCTAGTCCTCATATCTCAGTTCCTAGTCCTCATATCTCAGTTCCTAGTCCTCATATCCTAGTTCCTTGTCCTCATATCCCAGTTCCTTGTCCTCATATCCCAGCTCCTTGTCCTCATAACCCTTCCAAGGGTAAATACTGCCTTATATTACCGCTTCTTACTCATAATTTCCTCTACCCTGCCAACTTTATCTACCTGCTCATCTACTGACCGCCCAAGGGACGAGGCTACAGTGCATTGCAAACAACACACCTGGTTCCCTTTGGTTCGTATCCCAGTGGCCGGCGCAGTTGGTTCGTAACCTGGTGAACCCAGGTTTGATTCTTGGGCAGGGCAAGACCCTGGACGGCCTACAAAGTGTAACCTCTACGAAACTATTACCACAAACCCTCTTTTTATTTTGGCCATAACAGACCTTATTTTGAACACTCTGGCCATGGTCAATATTTGTGCTATCACTGTTTGGAGAAGAGGTTACAATTACCACAGGGTGGGATAACAGGCATCACAAGAGCTGGATACAGGTACCGCGAGGGCAGGATACAGGTACCGCGAGGGCAGGATACAGGTACCGCGAGGGCAGGATACAGGTACCACGAGGGCAGGATACAGGTACCGCGAGGGCAGGATACAGGTACCACGAGGGCAGGATACAGGTACCACGAGGGCAGGATACAGGTACCACGAGGGCAGGATACAGGTACCGCGAGGGCAGGATACAGGTACCACGAGGGCAGGATACAGGTACCACGAGGGCAGGATACAGGTACCACGAGGGCAGGATACAGGTACCACGAGGGCAGGATACAGGTACCGCGAGGGTAGGATACAGGTACCGCGAGGGCAGGATACAGGTACCGCGAGGGCAGGATACAGGTACCACGAGGGCAGGATACAGGTACCGCGAGGGCAGGATACAGGTACCACGAGGGTAGGATACAGGTACCACGAGGGCAGGATACAGGTACCGCGAGGGCAGGATACAGGTACCGCGAGGGCAGGATACAGGTACCACGAGGGCAGGATACAGGTACCGCGAGGGCAGGATACAGGTACCACGAGGGCAGGATACAGGTACCGCGAGGGTAGGATACAGGTACCGCGAGGGCAGGATACAGGTACCGCGAGGGCAGGATACAGGTACCGCGAGGGCAGGATACAGGTACCGCGAGGGCAGGATACAGGTACCACGAGGGTAGGATACAGGTACCGCGAGGGCAGGATACAGGTACCACGAGGGCAGGATACAGGTACCGCGAGGGCAGGATACAGGTACCACGAGGGCAGGATACAGGTACCACGAGGGCAGGATACAGGTACCGCGAGGGCAGGATACAGGTACCACGAGGGTAGGATACAGGTACCGCGAGGGCAGGATACAGGTACCACGAGGGCAGGATACAGGTACCACGAGGGTAGGATACAGGTACCACGAGGGCAGGATACAGGTACCACGAGGGCAGGATACAGGTACCACGAGGGTAGGATACAGGTACCACGAGGGCAGGATACAGGTACCACGAGGGCAGGATACAGGTACCGCGAGGGCAGGATACAGGTACCACGAGGGTAGGATACAGGTACCACGAGGGCAGGATACAGGTACCACGAGGGCAGGATACAGGTACCACGAGGGCAGGATACAGGTACCACGAGGGCAGGTTACAGGTACCACGAGGGCAGGATACAGGTACCACGAGGGTAGGATACAGGTACCGCGAGGGTAGGATACAGGTACCACGAGGGTAGGATACAGGTACCACGAGGGCAGGTTACAGGTACCACGAGGGCAGGATACAGGTACCACGAGGGCAGGATACAGAAGGTGCTAAAGACAGTAGGAAGGACCTATTTACCGTCCTATGCAAGGCTATCATTCTGTATTAACCTTTACATGAGCTGTATGCGACTCGCTTTTTATCAAAGTTCAGCTTGTAACAGGAACATTGTGTTGGTCTAGTTAGGTTAAGCCGGGCTAGACTAGGGTAGGCTAGAATATAATAGACTTGGTCAGGTTAGGCTAGACTAAGCAAGGTTAGGCTAGACTAAGCAAGGTTAGGCTAGACTAAGCAAGGTTAGGCTAGACTAAGCAAGGTTAGGCTAGACTAAGCAAGGTTAGGCTAGACTAAGCAAGGTTAGGCTAGACTAAGCAAGGTTAGGCTAGACTAAGCAAGGTTAGGCTAGACTAAGCAAGGTTAGGCTAGACTAAGCAAGGTTAGGCTAGACTAGGTTAGGCTAGAATAGGTTATGTTTGGTTAAATAGGACAGCAAAGGCCGGTCGGCCGAGCGGACAGCACACTGGACTTGTGATCCTGTGGTCCCGGATTCGTTCCCGGGCGACGGCGAGAAACAACGGGCAGAGTTTCTTTCACCCTATTCCCCTGTTACCTAGCAGTAAAATAGGTACCTGGGAGTTAGTCAGCTGTCACGGGCTGCTTCCTGGGGGTGGAGGCCTGGTCGAGGACCGGGCCGCGGGGACACTAAAACCCCGAAATCATCTCAAGATAACCTCGTGAAGGCTAGGCTAAGCTAGGTTAGGTTAGGTTAGGTTAGGTTAGGTTAGGTTAGGTTAGGTTACGTTAGGTTAGGTTAGGTTAGGTTAGGTTAGGTTAGGTTACGTTAGGTTAGGTAAGACTATTCTAGATTAGACCACGCTAAACTGGACTAGATAGTACTAGGTTAGACTAGGCTAGGTTATATTTAGTTAGGTAAGTTGCGTTAGGTTAGGTTTATCTAATCCTCAAAAATTATAGTTGCGTAAAACTCTTAAAACTAGTATTGTGTCTGTTCGGTCGAAAAATTAATTCATTTAATTCATCCTTCATTTGTATTTATTATTATTATTTTATCACAGCATGACATGACTCTAACCCGCATACGACATTAAATTCTTGTTGATAGCGTCGACAGAGACAAGCTGATGCGAATTTGTTTTCGAAATATTATTATTCAGTTCCCTCTCTATACTTTAAAATTATAGACGAAATAACCCACCACGTTTATTGTGACATTCCACAGCACAAAAATATTCTGGCATTTATACTTTTAATGATTTATACAGAACTGGATCGTCTGCAAGTCGACACGGACTGACTAGCTGCGGACTTGTTTTTCTTAAACGTGTTAACAGTATGTAAAAATAGGAGGGGCCACAAGCATCATATAGCGGACCACAAGTATGATACAGCGAGCTACAAGCATCATATTAAGGACCACACAGCGGGCTACAAGCATCATATTAAGGACCACACAGCGGGCTACAAGCATCATATTAAGGACCACACAGCGGGCTACAAGCATCATATTAAGGACCACACAGCGGGCTACAAGCATCATATTAAGGACCACACAGCGGGCTACAAGCATCATATTAAGGACCACAGGCATCATATGACGGACCACAAGCATGATATAGCGGCCTACAAGCATCATATTACGCATCAGAAGCCAAATTTACCAGAGGGCCAAATAATAGGCTTAAATTAACTGTAATGCCAGATCCTTCATAAAGAACCGCCCCCTATAAGTATGTATTGTAAGTGGTCCCCCACAAGTAGTTTATATTAAGGTCAGGCGTGATCTGCATATTTAGAGGCTCATTAAAAATTATAAGTTTTATGAAATTAGAAGCGAACTCCCATGAAATCCTTATGATACAACCTACAACAGTTGCCTTACTCCCAGGTACCTATTTAATGCTAGGCGAACATAGGCATCTGATGTAAATTCACCCTCGACCACAACTAACCTCGCCCGGGATGCAACCCACAACAGTAGCGAAGATCGAGCCCAGGACCTTTCAGCTGGGAACCAAGTGCGCTGACCAAATATCTTTAAATGTTGGCTGGCTCGTAAATCAAGCAAAGGCACCAGAGTCGCCTCGAGGATAGCACCAACGTGCAGTAAATACAGGATAGACGAAGACCTTTTGAAGCTCTGACATAAATTAGCAACAGCTCTTCATCACAGTCTGCAAAGACAATTTCTACTAACCCATCCTACTGAAAGGCGTAGCAGCATCAACTCAGGATTTCCCATCCCATGCCTGAAGGCGATATTAGAGAACGACGAGCAACTGAAACTATTTAAAGCGAGTGGGTGTTAAATATAGTATGAACGGAGAGCGCGCTCTCCAAGCCTCAGCCGTTGTCTGCCTGTTCCCCACAACAGAAACTCAACCGATTACCACATCTAGATCACCCCTCAATATAATTACGAGCTCCCTAGGTACCAGCAAGTTTTAGCCTCGTCCCCCTCCTCCCACTGAATATATGGAGGAGTGTGGAGCGACGAGGTGAGAGAGAGAGAGGCAGCAGGTGGTGTGTGGGGACACTTGCTGGTGGCGGCGCCGGTGTGAGTCCGTCTGGGCGGGTCACTGAACCAATACTACACAAACACTTCCACAACCTCTTACACCCAGTGTCACTAACCAGTTTATCCTCCCCTCGCTCTTATACATCTCTTCTGAGGTTTTCATACATATACACTCTCTATCATTCATTGTATAACTTAGTATGGACTTTTTATCATGCGGGAAGCATCTTGACATTTGCATTTCAGCTCTATTATTAGGATAAAGTTATTGCCTGCCTGAAGGGGGGTCGCCTTAGAACAGGTTGCATATTAATGTCCTCAGTTTAATCGCATTTCTTTTTATTTCATATATCTCTTGCGATATGCGCTGTATTCCAGCATCATTTGCAAATTGTATGTAATTTTAGAGTTCGCTATTATAATGTAGACGTAAATTTATTATAAGACCCAAACAAAATGCTGATATGTTGGCAATGCTTGTTGGAAACACATCTCAGTGTTGTTCATGTTTCTCTACCTCAGACATTGAGAGCACGTCAGTCTAGTATAAAAAAATGGGGCTGCCCAATACTTAATTATACCATGATTATATAGAGCCATAGTGCTTGGATCATCACGGCTGAGAGTAATTATAGAAATAACACCGTTTCCCCCGCTGCTAATGTATAAGGCCAACACATTAATTCTGTTTGAAGAGTTGTTTAGAAATGCCAGAGGTGGAGGCGCCGGGGGCGGTGGTGGACTGACTGCGGACCCCGCGTGGTGCAGCGCCTCCTCGCTCCTCTTGTGCAATTTACGCTATTTTACTCTGTAAATTGTTTCTCGTCACTGACATTTATTTTAAAAGCGTTTTATTATCAACTATTTCACTGTTTATTTATTCACGGTATTTAGCTTAGGCCATGTTTTCTTTCACGTGATGCGTCTGTTCACTTGTTGTAAACAGGTACCTGGGAGATGGGCAACTGTTGTGGGTGGCATCTGGAGAAGGTGTGTAGTTGGCCTAGCGAGAACCTTGATGAGCCTACCAGGCTTCCTGTCCCCGATTATGGGAAACTATAAGGTAACCATCTGTTCTTTATTTATAGTCTACATCATCTCCTGAATGCGGATAGATTTAATATAATTGCTGGGAATATTCCAACAGATGATTGGCTTTAGCCCACCACCAAACCATTACTGAGGTGTACCCTACTTCTCGGCGTATATATACGCTGACAGACAGGTTTACCAGTCCTGATCTATGTTAGTTTTAGTTTAGTTCATTTATTATGCACCCTATACCCATCTTGTGGGCGATAGTGGAAAGGGTTACAGAGGCACATAATGGGCTCAGGGACTGAACCCCACAATTCATTTAGCTAAGCAAGTTACAGTCTTGATGAGCTAGTTACAAAATTCAATATACGTCGTCACATCATCAGTGGGTTCGAGATCGACCTCAAGTACAGTTTATAAGTTAAGCAACTGACATATGTGGAGAGCTAGTGTCACAATTGATACGTTTGTCCTGCACACCGCCCCCCATCCAGTGGGCAGCGGTGGATAGGTTACAATCACTCAGTTACTACCTACAGTTAGCAAACTGGGGATATTTGGCTAAATTTTCTAGTAGCAGATCATTTTGAATGAAATATTGACACATCGCTGGAACATTGGTTATAGAATTGTCTCTGAATTCACGTATCTTTTCGCACTCCATCACATAGTGACGGAGGGTGTGCGAATAATTTTGTTGACACAGTTTACATTTGGTCAGGTCTACATCGGCAGATAATGAGAATCCCCAGAGATACTTGTAACCGAGTCTAAGTCGAGCAGTAGTAACATCTAGAAGTCTGCTGATTTTATTGGATGAACCATAGATGTGTGGCTCCTCTTGATCAGTCGAGCTTGACCCCAAGCCGGGCTCGGGGGAGTAGAACAACTCCCGAAACCATCTCCAGGTAGGCCTTTGTAAACGATCCAGTTGGTCAGTAAGTTTTTGTGATGCTTTAATGAACTCCAGAGGTTCATAGGCCTTAAGTCCAACACTACACTACAGTATATACTTCAAGGGGTGTCTCTCGCTCCTGTTCAAGACTACTGCATACTTACAAGTGTCTCAGAAGATGTGCATCAAGGTCTTCAACACAAATCAAGCATAAGATATTCCCGGTACAAAATACTTTTTAGGTGTCTACATCTCTGCAGTTTACTGACAATATCTTTCGAACAATTCTCCTCATGGACTTTGAAATCAAGATTCGCTTGAATATATTATAGCTCCACTGACCGGTTTTTCTTCCTGGGAATATTATTTTGGTACCCCCAATGGCCATCTGCTCCACGCCTCAAGGCGACAATCTTTCCTCCTGGAGCTGTACATTGAAAATAGGCATGTGCAGCCCTCCAATGTTTTTTTTTTTAACTTTTTTTATTTATTGTTTTACATTAACGTGGCAATGCAAACCAACATATATACATTATACTCCCAGTAGTAGGATTTTCCCTACAGTGCCATTCAACGCTAGCCAACATATGTATACATTTTGTTCTGTACGCCGTGAAGATATCCCGATCTGTTAGATAACAAGAGTGTAGAGGGTTATTAAGCGTTCAACAATTGATGAAGATTGAAGTAGTATTGGGAGCTAATTATAAAAATAATAGACACGAGGTCTCGAAATCTATTATCGAGGTAGCAGAGAAAAACTGAAATGTACAGAAAGCCGAGGAAGATTACCGCGCCATGATACAGGGGTAATGTGTTTGCATAGAGCAGCCAGGATTGTCAACCCAATTTCAAAATCGCTTACTCCTTTTTCTACACAGGAGGGTACAGGAGCAGACGACTGTTGACTCCTGTTAGCTGGCTGAGAGCTTTCCCTTCCCATAGCTCATGGTAAGCCTTACCCTACTAGTTTTACACACAGGAGGGTACAGGAGCAGACGACTGTTGACTCCTGTTAGCAGGCTGAGAGCTTTCCCTTCCCATAGCTCATGGTAAGCCTTACCCTACTAGTTTTACACACAGGAGGGTACAGGAGAAGACGACTGTTGACTCCTGTTAGCAGGCTGAGAGCTTTCCCTTCCCATAGCTCATGGTAAGCCTTACCCTACTAGTTTTACACACAGGAGGGTACAGGAGCAGACGACTGCTGACTCCTGTTAGCAGGCTGAGAGCTTTCCCTTCCCATAGCTCATGGTAAGCCTTACCCTACTAGTTTTACACACAGGAGGGTACAGGAGCAGACGACTGCTGACTCCTGTTAGCAGGCTGAGAACTTTCCCTTCCCATAGCTCATAGTAAGCCTTACCCTACTAGTTTTACACACAGGAGGGTACAGGAGCAGACGACTGCTGACTGCTGTTAGCAGGCTGAGAGCTTTCCCTTCCCATAGCTCATGGTAAGCCTTACCCTACTAGTTTTACACACAGGAGGGTACAGGAGCAGACGACTGCTGACTCCTGTTAGCAGGCTGAGAGCTTTCCCTTCCCATAGCTCATAGTAAGCCTTACCCTACTAGTTTTACACACAGGAGGGTACAGGAGCAGACGACTGCTGACTGCTGTTAGCAGGCTGAGAGCTTTCCCTTCCCATAGCTCATGGTAAGCCTTACCCTACTAGTTTTACACACAGGAGGGTACAGGAGCAGACGACTGCTGACTCCTGTTAGCAGGCTGAGAGCTTTCCCTTCCCATAGCTCATAGTAAGCCTTACCCTACTAGTTTTACACACAGGAGGGTACAGGAGCAGACGACTGCTGACTGCTGTTAGCAGGCCGAGAGCTTTCCCTTCTCATAGCTCATGGTAAGCCTTACCCTACTAGTTTTACACACAGGAGGGTACAGGAGCAGACGACTGCTGACTCCTGTTAGCAGGCTGAGAGCTTTCCCTTCCCATAGCTCATAGTAAGCCTTACCCTACTAGTTTTACACACAGGAGGGTACAGGAGCAGACGACTGCTGACTGCTGTTAGCAGGCTGAGAGCTTTCCCTTCCCATAGCTCATGGTAAGCCTTACCCTACTAGTTTTACACACAGGAGGGTACAGGAGCAGACGACTGCTGACTCCTGTTAGCAGGCTGAGAGCTTTCCCTTCCCATAGCTCATAGTAAGCCTTACCCTACTAGTTTTACACACAGGAGGGTACAGGAGCAGACGACTGCTGACTGCTGTTAGCAGGCCGAGAGCTTTCCCTTCTCATAGCTCATGGTAAGCCTTAATTTACTAGTTGTCCCTTGGAACATGCCCCAGTAAGGATACACATTCTCTGTATCTCAGAGAATGAATGAGTGAATTAAATTCAGATAAGGTTACCCTTTAGGCGAGGAGGAGAAAGCTGGGGACAGGAAACTAATCAATTTAAGAGAGGATCATACTTAGTTGAAGATAAAGTACTAATGTTTTACCCAGATGGTCGCTATCGTCCAGTTCTGGTCTCGGCTCAGACGGCATCGTTAGACACAGGATTGACAACATCTATAACACTAAAGTCGTCCAGCAATAACAATAGTCATTAGCCCTTATTGCTTGATTGTTACAATTATGTGATCCTTTTCTACTAAACAGCGGGAATCAAAATAGTCCCAATTATCAGTCGAGAAATTATTGGGCTAGTTTAATGTATGTGTATTTATTTATTTATTTACCATAAGAAATATGTGTTTTTATATTTACTGGGGTTTGTTTTGGTTCGCCATTCTTGTTTCCGTAGTGCCAGTCAGTTTCTTCCCGGGCATTGGGGACTACAACATCCAAACTAAAGTGATCAGACACCGTGTTCAAGATCCTAGTTTACATCCTTCTGCAATCTTCTCTATTCAGCCACTTTGACTGGACGGTAGAGCGACGGTCTCGCTTCATGCAAGTCGGAGTTCAATCCCCGACCATCAAAAAGTGGTTGGGTCCCCAATCCTTCTCCCTCCCCCCTTTCCGATCCCAAGTCCTTATCCTGACCCCTTCCAAGTGCTATATAGTCGTAGTGACTTGGCGCTTTTCCCTGATAATTATATAAAATACCTCCTTGTGTTAAAGAGGAAGCTGCAGAGTGGCCTTTGTAGAGTGACCGCTGGATCAGAGTGGTCGCTGGTTTTGTACTCTAGTGCGTCGTACCACAGCGTGTGTTAAATGCCTTTTCAATTTAATTTGCAATAAATGCAGTTTCGTGGCGTTAGTGCTTGTTGATGTAAATGTAGTTGGTTAGCATGATGGGCGCGTCGTGTGCGGAGCCGTGTTGTGGGAAGCCAAATTGTTTGTTAGTCAACAGGTCGTTTTGTTCCAAGTGTCATCTGAGTCTTGCGTTAATAAGTCGTTCTAATATTTTACATAATGTTTCTAGCAAGCTGATTGGTCTATAATTCTTGGGGTTTGTATGCATTTCTTCAGATATGGGGTTTAGTATTACTGTGGCTGCCTTAAAGGGAAGGGAAGTATCCCAGCTGCGTCTGGGTACAAGTGACACGATGAACAACCCAGCGGGTTTTTTTCCTATTGGGAAGTGTTGTACATGCTGCTATGGCGGTGTGTCCACTCACAGGATGAGTGGCGCTGCCCAATACTGTCACTATGGCGGTGTGTCCACTCACAGGATGAGTGGCGCTGCCCAACACTGTCACTATGGCGGTGTGTCCACTCACAGGATGAGTGGCGCTGCCCAATACTGTCACTATGGCGGTGTGTCCACTCACAGGATGAGTGGCGCTGCCCAATACTGTCACTATGGCGGTGTGTCCACTCACAGGATGAGTGGCGCTGCCCAATACTGTCACTATGGCGGTGTGTCCACTCACAGGATGAGTGGCGCTGCCCAATACTGTCACTATGGCGGTGTGTCCACTCACAGGATGAGTGGCGCTGCCCAACACTGTCACTATGGCGGTGTGTCCACTCACAGGATGAGTGGTGCTGCCCAATACTGTCACTATGGCGGTGAGTCCACTCACAGGATGAGTGGCGCTGCCCAATACTGTCACTATGGCGGTGTGTCCACTCACAGGATGAGTGGCGCTGTCCAATACTGTCACTATGGCGGTGTGTCCACTCACAGGATGAGTGGCGCTGCCCAATACTGTCACTATGGCGGTGTGTCCACTCACAGGATGAGTGGCGCTGCCCAATACTGTCACTATGACGGTGAGTCCACTCACAGGATGAGTGGCGCTGCCCAATACTGTCACTATGGCGGTGTGTCCACTCACAGGATGAGTGGCGCTGTCCAATACTGTCACTATGGCGGTGTGTCCACTCACAGGATGAGTGGCGCTGCCCAATACTGTCACTATGGCGGTGTGTCCACTCACAGGATGAGTGGCGCTGCCCAATACTGTCACTATGGCGGTGAGTCCACTCACAGGATGAGTGGCGCTGCCCAATACTGTCACTATGGCGGTGTGTCCACTCACAGGATGAGTGGCGCTGCCCAATACTGTCACTATGGCGGTGTGTCCACTCACAGGATGAGTGGCGCTGCCCAATACTGTCACTATGGCGGTGTGTCCACTCACAGGATGAGTGGCGCTGCCCAATACTGTCACTATGGCGGTGTGTCCACTCACAGGATGAGTGGCGCTGCCCAATAAACTCGCCCCTCGGGGCAAAATTTAAATTTAAATTTATCCAGAGGCCAGAGTAGCGTTGCATGATGCAGTGAGGACAGTGACGAGGGAGTTTTGGAGTTGTCTAATTACGATTTGGTAATTGGCGGATGCTGGAGGGGCTGTGCAGTGATCACCCTGGAGCTTGGCTCTGACTTGGTCAAACGTCAAGGGGGCCTGTGAGCTCGTGTAGTGGGAGCTGACTTTTGTCTGCTGTATGGAGGGGTAGTGGTGATGTGTTGGTTGTCCTGGTGATGTACTCACCTAGTTGTGTTTGCGGGGGTTGAGCTCTAGCTCTTTGGTCCCGCCTCTCAACCGTCAATCAACAGGTGTACAGATTCCTGAGCCTATTGGGCTCTATCATATCTACACTTGAAACTGTGTATGGAGTCAGCCTCCATCACATCACCCCCTAATGCATTCCATTTGTCAACCACTCTGACACTAAAAAAGTTCTTTCTAATATCTCTGTGGCTCATTTGGGCACTCAGTTTCCACCTGTGTCCCCTTGTGCGTGTTCCCCTTGTGTTAAATAGCCTGTCTTTATCTACCCGATCAATTCCCGTGAGAATCTTGAATGTGGTGATCATGTCCCCACCTAACTCTTCTGTCTTTCAGCGAACGTGAGGTTTAATTCCCGTAGCCTCTCCTCGTAGCTCATACCTCTCAGCTCGGGTCCTAGTCTGGTGGCAAACCTTTGAACCTTTTCCAGTTTAGTCTTATCCTTGACTAGATATGGACTCCATGCTGGGGCTGCATACTCCAGGATTGGCCTGACATATGTGGTATAGAAAGTTCTGAATGATTCCTTACACAAGTTTCTGAATGCCGTTCTTATGTTGGCCAGTCTGGCATATGCCGCTGATGTTATTCTCTTGATATGGGCTGTAGGGGACAGGTCTGGCGTGATATCAACCCCCAAGTCTTTTTCTCTCTCTGACTCTTGAAGAATTTCATCTCCTAGATGATACCTAGTATCTGGCCTCCTGCTCCCTACACCTATCTTCATTACATTACATTTGCTTGGGTTAAACTCTAACAACCATTTGTTCGACCATTCCTTCAGCTTGTCCAGGTCTTCTTGAAGCCTTAAGCAGTCCTCCTCTATCTTAATCCTTCTCATAATTTTTGCATCGTCAGCAAACATTGAGAGAAATGAATCTATACCCTCCGGGAGATCATTTACATATATCAGAAACAAGATAGGACCGAGTACAGAGCCCTGTGAGACTCCACTGGTGACTTCACGCCAATCTGAGGTCTCACCCCTCACCGTAACTCTCTGCTTCCTATTGCTTAGATACTCCCTTATCCACTGGAGCACCTTACCAGCTACACCTGCCTGTCTCTCCAGCTTATGTACCAGCCTCTTATGGGGGACTGTATCAAAGGCTTTCCGACAATCCAAGAAAATGTAGTCCGCCCAGCCTTCTCTTTCTTGCTTAATCTTCGTCACCTGATCGTAGAATTCTATTAAGCCAGTCAGGCAAGATTTACCCTCCCTGATCCCATGTTGACTTTTATCACGAAGTTCCTTCTCTCCAGATGTGTTACTAGGTTTTTTTCTCACGATCTTTTCCATCACCTTGCATGGTATACAAGTCAAGGACACTGGCCTGTAGTTCAGTGCCTCATGCCTGTCGCCCTTTTTGTATATTGGTACTACATTAGCCGTCTTCCATATTTCTGGTAGGTCTCCCGTCTCCAGTGACCTACTATACACTATGGAGAGTGGCAAGCAAAGTGCCTCTGCACTTTGTGTGTTGTGTTGATTGTTCTGGTGATGTGTTGATTGTTCTTGTGATGTGTTGAGTGTTCTGGTGATGTGTTGATTGTTCTTGTGATGTGTTGAGTGTTCTGGTGATGTGTTGATTGTTCTAGTGATGTGTTGATTGTTGGACCTGACTCTCGTGATGAATGTTGGACCTGACTCTCGTGATGAATGTTGGACCTGACTCTCGTGATGACTCTAGAACTCTTGTGTGGGACATTTTTGTGTAGTTCTTGTTACGGCCCTACTGGGGCATAACCGGGTTCTTTTCTGGTGTTATTAGAATTTGGGAATCCGGCCCCAAGCTAGTAGAGGCTTTCAAGGGATGTGTTCCATAACGCAATTTAAATTAAAAGGGGAGGGATACAAATGCTCTTATATATATATATATATTCTCACCACCACCATTTAAATAAATATATAACAATCACACGGGGTTTATAACTAGACGATAATATACAGAGTTGTCTTCCTCTGAAGACACAGGATGCTCCACGGTGCGCACTCTCTGGATAGGCCTGGTTCCTTCCTCCGTGGCCCACGATGAATCCTATTGGCTTCTCTCGGCGAATCTACCCTGGCCACAGGCCAGCCAAATCACAGTCCCACTGGGTGCTCCGTCGTGGAGGCCTTCAACCACAATCAAGGATGTAGCTGGCAGGTTCCGATCAGCTCCGCTGTGTAGGCCACTCCACGACCGATACTAGGGTTGCGAGCCCTAGGCAGGAGCCTTGTGTGATTCCGCTGATCACTCTCCTCTCTCAGCACCACAGTGGCTAGTCTCTTCCACCAGCCAGCCCCGGATAAGGCGATTCCTGATACTGCCACGTCACAGGCAGGCTAACACTCTCAACAGTGTTCGTCCGGGGGTGACTCACGGCTTCTTCAGAGCAAACTCGTGGAGAGACCTTGGCTGCCTTGGGTAGACTGATCCATCGTCCAATACAGCAGTCCCAGGTCGACTCTACAATCAGACACGTCATTAGTGCTGGGGACACTACAGGGGTCACTAAGAAACATCACTTACAAGCTTAGACAAAAACGTCCACCTATTTACTCCATAGATGGCGTTCACTGTCTAAGGGGGCATATCATTATAAATCGTTATAAATTAAAAGTTGTTCAATTTGCTTATAAATTTATTTATGAAATGGTTATAGAAAGGGCTGCAACTGGTCCAAGTTTCACCATCACACCCTAAACAGAAAAGGAGAAAAAAAAATACACAACGTACTATGCAACGAATGTTCGACATTCTCAAATAATCTCAGGGAACACATGTGTCAACTAAAATGTCTACTATGTGCTGTAGAAGCACAAACTCTTGTAATAATTGTAATATGTATGTGCAATATATTTATATGTAAATTTTTTTTTTTTCTTTTTTTTTTCTTCTTTTTTTTTGCCAATTTTTTTTTCGTTTGTTATCAAGGGATTTGCATGAAACTTGCACACCTTGCTCAATGGATGCCTATCTGCAAGGGTGCCAATTATGAACGAAATCTGTCGAAGTCAAGTTCAGCTACAGGTGGCCGAACTTGGATCTTTATTTTACTCTGGAAAGTAATTTACACCTTCAAAGTACTTCAGAGCTTTCATTTATCAATCAATTTACATGCAAATTACACCTTATATGTAGCGTTTGTGCTTCTACAGAATCTAGTAGACATTTTAGTCCAAAGTCTATTTGTTGATTTTATAAAAATTTATAAATATCATATATTGCATATTTTTTAGAAGGGTAACTTTGAATAATTATATTATTGCACTAAACACTTTTATGATAAAACTGATCACTAGAATCCTTTATTATGTGCTAAATTTAATATTTGAGTGTTATAGAAACGATTTTAGTTGACACATGTGTTCCCTGAAACTATTTGAAAATTCGTTGCATAATTCGTTGTGTATTTTTTTTCTCCTTTTCTGTTTAGGGTGTGATGGTGAAACTTGGACCAGCTGCAGCCCTTTCTATAACCATTTCATAAATAAATTTATAAGCAAATTGAACCACTTTTAATTTTACAATAATATGCCCCCTAAGCGCCACCTCACCAGAGGTCAGCAGCGGCTACGTTATGAGCTGATTAAGACGAGAATCCAGCACCTGTGGCCGGTATATCCCGTCCTCACTAGATGGCGTTGTCCATTTGGAGGGGGTTTCGGGAGCGGACTCACAGATGGCGTTGTCGTCACTGCTCCGTGCTACGACGCTGGACTCGGGTCCATAACAGTTCTGCTCTCAGTGTCTGTGATTGTCAGTGATTGTTGTAGTTGAGGTTGTTTACAATGTTGTGTTTGTGTGTAGTGAGCTTCCCTCTCACCTTCCCGGACCTGGCTACGTTTTTATGAAGCAGCTTTTTAATAATAATTACTAGATTTATTATTATTATTATTCAATAACTAACTGTACCCTGCCACGCGTTGCTGTGGCTCAGCAACACGTGTGCTTTGCTGAGCCCCAGCAACCTTCCCCTGCCCCCCAGTCCTCCCCCCATCCCCCCTCCGTCCCCTTGTCCTCCCCACCATTTCCCACTCCCTCATCCGAAATATTCACAAATGATCTTATATTCCCTTCAGAAAATTGGGAACATTAAATGATCTGATGTTCCCATCACCTAAAAACAAGAACAGTTAAAAACTAAATGAAAAACAGTGAAAAAAATAAACTATACTCACGAAATGAACCGTATGGTAAACAACACGGCTCAATTCTAGGGCAATGTCCCACAAAATAATTAAATCAAAATGAAAATAAATCGAAATCTATGAAAATTCAATTTATCAATGCAATCGAAAACATTGAAATGAAATCGTAACATATTTAGAATAGCGTGTGTTGCTCTTACATGCAACAGATGGCGCTGTTTATAAAAAAAGCATGGTTTTTCCTGTCACAGGTGAGGCATGTATATAGTAGGTATATAAAAACACGCGCCTATTCGAATGCAACGTTGTGTCAAAATTTCAAAACAATCGGTAAAGAGGTTTCGAAGATTTCCCTTATATGAAAACACATGAAAAACACAGTCGTGACATTTATATAGTATGTATATAAAAACCTGCTCGAATGTGAATGGAACGTTGAGTGAAAGTTTCAAAGCAATCGGTGAAGAACTTTCGGAGATTAGCGATTTTGAACAAACGAACATTTCCATTTATATATACAGGCGATGAGTCACAATAACGTGCCTAAAGTATGATGACAAGACCACACACTAGAATGTGAAGGGACACAAGAGCGGGCTATGGTGAGCCCGTAGTGGACTTACCTGGCACAGGAGCGGGGCTGGTGAACCCGTAGTGGACTAACCTGGCACAGGAGCGGGGCTGGTGAGCCCGTAGTGGACTTACCTGGCACAGGAGCGGGGCTGGTGAGCCCGTAGTGGACTTACCTGGTACAGGAGCGGGGCTGGTGAGCCCGTAGTGGACTTACCTGGCACAGGAGCGGGGCTGGTGAGCCTGTAGTGGACTAACCCGGCACCTGAGCGGGTGAGCCCATAGTGGACTTACCTGGCACAGGAGCGGGGCTGGTGAACCCGTAGTGGACTAACCTGGCACAGGAGCGGGGCTGGTGAGCCCGTAGTGGACTTACCTCGCACAGGAGCGGGGCTGGTGACCCCGTAGTGGACTTACCTGGCACAGGAGCAGGACTGGTGAGCCCGTAGTGGACTTACCTGGCACAAGAGCGGGGCTGGTGAGCCCGTAGTGGACTTACCAAGCACAGGAGCGGGGCTGGTGAGCCCGTAGTGGACTTACCCAGCACAAGAGCGGGATATGGTGAGCCCGTAGTGGACTTACCTGGCACAGGAGCGGGGCTGGTGAGCCCGTAGTGGACTTACCCGGCACAAGAGCGGGCTATGGTGAGCCCGTAGTGGACTTACCTGGCACAGGAGCGGGGCTGGTGAACCCGTAGTGGACTTACCTGGAACAGGAGCGGGGCTGGTGAGCCCGTAGTGGACTTACCTGGCACAGGAGCGGGGCTGGTGAGCCCGTAGTGGACTTACCTGGCACAGGAGCGGGGCTGGTGAACCCGTAGTGGACTTACCTGGCACAGGAGCGGGGCTGGTGAGCCCGTAGTGGACTTACCTAGCACAGGAGCGGGGCTGGTGAGCCCGTAGTGGACTTACCTGGCACAGAAGCGGGGCTGGTGAACCCGTAGTGGACTTACCTGGCACAGGAGCGGGGCTGGTGAGCCCGTAGTGGACTTACCCGGCACAGGAGCGGGCCTATAGTGAGCCCGTAGTGGACTTACCTTGCACAGGAGCGGGGCTGTGGTGAGCCCGTAGTGGACTTACCTGTCACAGGAGCAGGGCTGGTGAGCCCGTAGTGCACTTACCTGGCACAGGAGCGGGGCTGGTGAGCCCGTAGTGGACTTACCTGGCACAGGAGCGGGGCTGGTGAGCCCGTAGTGGACTTACCTGACACACGAGCGGGGCTAATGAGCCCGTTGTGGACTTACCTGCCACAAGAGCGGGGCTGGTGAACCCGTAGTGGACTTACCCGGCACAAGAGTGGGCAATGGTGAGCCCATAGTGGACTTACCCGGCACCTGAGCGGGCTATGGTGAGCCCATAGTGGACTTACCTGGCACAGGAGCGGGGCTGGTGAACCCGTAGTAGACTTACCTGGCACAGGAGCGGGGCTGGTGAGCCCGTAGTGGACTTACCTGGCACAGGACCGGGGCTATGGTGAGCCCATAGTAGACTTACCTGGCACAGGAGCGGGGATGGTGAGCCCGTAGTGGACTTACCTGGCACAGGAGCGGGGATGGTAAGCCCGTAGTGGACTTACCTGGCACAGGAGCGGGGCTGGTAAGCCCGTAGTGGACTTACCTGGCACAGGAGCGGGGCTGGTGAACCCGTAGTGGACTTACCAGGCACCGGAGCAGGGCTGAAGAGCCCATAGTGGACTTACCTGGCACAGGAGCGGGGCTGGTGAACCCGTAGTGGACTTACCCGGCAAAAGAGCGGGCTATGGTGAGCCCATAGTGGACTTACCTGGTACAGGAGCGGGGCTGGTGAGCCCGTAGTGGACTTACCTGGCACAGGAGCGGGGCTGGTGAGCCCGTAACGGACTTACCTGACACAGGAGCGGGGCTGGTGAGCCCGTTGTGGACTTACCTGGCACAGGAGCGGGGATGGTGAGCCCGTAGTGGACTTACCCGGCACCTGAGCGTGCTATGGTGAGCCCATAGTGGACTTACCTGGCACAGGAGCGGGGCTGGTGAACCCGTAGTGGACTTACCTGGCACAGGAGCGGGGCTGGTAAGCCCGTAGTGGACTTACCTGGCACAGGAGCAGGGCTGAAGAGCCCGTAGTGGACCTACCTGGCACAGGAGCGGGGCTGGTGAACCCGTTATGGACTTACCCGGCAAAAGAGCGGGCTATGGTGAGCCCATAGTGGACTTACCCGGCACAAGAGCGGGCTATGGTGAGCCCATAGTGGACTTACCTGGTACAGGAGCGGGGCTGGTGAGCCCGTAGTGGACTTACCTGGCACAGGAGCGGGGCTGGTGAGCCCGTAGTGGACTTACCTGACACAGAAGCGGGGCTGGTGAGCCCGTTGTGGACTTACCTGGCACAGGAGCGGGGCTGGTGAACCCGTAGTGGACTTACCCGGCACAAGCGCGGGCTATGGTGAGCCCATAGTGGACTTACCTGGCACAGGAGCGGGGCTGGTGAGCCCGTAGTGGACTTACCTGGCACAGGAGTGGGGCTGGTGAACCCGTAGTGGACTTACCCGGCACAAGAGCGGGTTATGGTGAGCCCATAGTGGACTTACCCGGCACAAGAGCGGGCTATGGTGAGCCCATAGTGGACTTACCTGGCACAGGAGCGGGGCTGGTGAGCCCGTAGTAGACTTACCTGGTACAGGAGCGGGGTTGGAGAGCCCGTAGTAGATTTACCTGGCAAAGGAGCGGGGCTGGTGAGCCCGTAGTGGACTTACCTGGCACAGGAGCGGGGCTGGTGAACCCATAGTGGACTTTCCCGGCACAAGAGCGGGCTATGGTGAGCCCATAGTGGACTTACCTGGCACAGGAGCGGGGCTGGTGAGCCCGTAGTAGACTTACCTGGCACAGGAGCGGGGCTGGTGAACCCGTAGTGGACTTACCTGGCACAGGAGCGGGGCTGGTGAACCCGTAGTAGACTCACCTGGCACAGGAGCGGGGCTGGTGAGCCCGTAGTGGACTTACCTGGCACAGGACCGGGGCTATGGTGAGCCCATAGTGGACTTACCTGGCACAGGAGCGGGGATGGTGAGCCCGTAGAGGACTTACCTGACACAGGAGCGGGGATGGTGAGCCCGTAGTGGACTTACCTGGCACATGAGCGGGGATGGTGAGCCCATAGTGGACTTACCTGGCACAGGAGCGGGGCTGGTAAGCCCGTAGTGGACTTACCTGGCACAGGAGCGGGGCTGGTGAGCCCGTAGTGGACTTACCTGGCACAGGAGCGGGGCTGGTGAGCCCGTAGTGGACTTACCTGGCACAGGAGCGGGGATGGTGAGCCCGTAGTGGACTTACCGGGCACAGGAGCGGGGCTGGTGAGCCCGTAGTGGACTTACCTGGCACAGGAGCGGGGCTGGTGAGCCTGTAGTGGACTTACCTGGCACAGGAGCAGGGCTATGGTGAGCCCGTAGTGGACTTACCTGGCACAGGAGCGGGGCTGGTGAGCCCGTAGTGGACTTACCTGGCACAGGAGCGGGGCTGTAGTGAGCCCGTAGTGGACTTACCTGGCACAAGAGCGGGGCTGGTGAGCCCGTAGTGGACTTACCTGGCACAGGAGCGGGGCTGGTGAGCCCGTAGTGGACTTACCTGGCACAGGAGCGGGGCTGGTGAGCCCGTAGTGGACTTACCTGGCACAGGAACGGGGCTGGTGAACCCGTAGTGGACTTACCCGGCAAAAGAGCGGGCTATGGTGAGCCCATAGTGGACTTACCCGGCACAAGAGCGGGCTATGGTGAGCCGATAGTGGACTTTTCTGGCACAGGAGCGGGGCTGGTGAGCCCGTAGTGGACTTACCTGGCGCAGGAGCGGGGCTGGTGAGCCCGTAGTGGACTTACCTGGCACAGGAGCGGGGCTGGTGAGCCCGTAGTGGACTTACCTGGCACAGGAGCGGGGATGGTGAGCCCATAGTAGACTTACCTGGCACAGGAGCGGGGCTGGTGAACCCGTAGTAGACTTACCTGGCACAGGAGCGGGGCTGGTGAGCCCGTAGTGGACTTACCTGGCACAGGAGCGGGGCTATGGTGTGCCCGTAGTGGACTTACCTGGCACAGGAGCGGGGCTGGTTAGCCCGTAGTGGACTTACCTGGCACAGGAGCGGGGCTGGTGAGCCCGTAGTAGACTTACTTGGCACAGGAGCGGGGCTGGTGAACCCGTAGTAGACTTACCTGGCACAGGAGCGGGGCTATGGTGAGCCCGTAGTGGACTTACCTGGCACAGGAGCGGGGCTGGTGAGCCCGTAGTGGACTTTCCTGGCACAGGAGCTGGGCTGGTGAGCCCGTAGTAGACTTACCTGGCACAGGAGCGGGGCTGGTGAATCCCTAGTGGACTTACCCGGCACAAGAGTGGGCTATGGTGAGCCCATAGTGGACTTACCCGGCACAAGAGCGGGCTATGGTGAGCCCGTAGTAGACTTACCTGGCACAGGAGCGGGGCTGGTGAACCCGTAGTAGACTTACCTGGCACAGGAGCGGGGCTGCTGAGCCCGTAGTGGACTTACCTGGCACAGGAGCGGGGCTGGTGAGCCCGTAGTGGACTTACCTGGCACAGGAGCTGGGCTGGTGAGCCCGTAGTAGACTTACCTGGCACAGGAGCGGGGCTCGTGAATCCGTAGTGGACTTACCCGGCACAAGAGCGGGCTATGGTGTGCCCATAGTGGACTTACCCGGCACAAGAGCGGGCTATGGTGAGCCCATAGTGGACTTACCTGGCACAGGAGCGGGGCTGGTGAGCCCGTAGTGGACTTTCCCGGCACAGGAGCGGGGCTGTGACTCCATCGATCAGGTGCTTCACCCTAAACTCGTTTTCTAATTGTTGGTATTTTATATGCAGTAGATTGGGCTGGGTTATATCTGGTGTGGTATGGCTAGGTTAAGGGGCGGTTACAATAGGTTTGAATTGGTTGAATTACGTTGGGCTAGTTAGTTTAGATTAGATTTGGTTGCCTTAAGCTAAGTCGGTTTTAAAACCCGTTGACGAACCATCTTGAATACAAGTTACCTGTGAACAAGAGATTGCTCCACGATAAACCTTTCAATGAACTATTTCTTGCGGATACACCGTCAGTGGCCTGAGTGTATTCCCTGCACGAGGCCTGCACCATCACTACACATACCAGTACACTCTTGGGCAAGAGCTTGGTGGCTCAGACCGTGACGAGACAAACCACACAGTCATACAGTTTCCCTCAGGTTCGCATCCCCACATAAGAGATGAGCGAGAAAAGTTGAGGGTATTTGTATTGCATTAAGAGAAGGTCTCATGTATAAAATTGCAGTAATTTTAACCTGTCTTCATTGCTCTTTCTGCTTTATAAACTGACATTTTTATAAATATTCTTATATATATTTTTAATAAGGTTATTTTTGGTTTAATTGAAGGTTTGGTTTTTAAGTTTTCTCAATGTAAGAAATGGTCTCCATCATCCATGCTCGAAATTTGAAAATTAATGAACTTTGGGAAAAATCGGTGTATGACATAATTTTTTGCACAGGCATGTACTCAGTCCATGACTGTGGTCTGAGTACAGTACATGTACTGCCACTCTGGTCCGCACAGCCGGGTACATGAGCACATGTTGAGCAAACAGTTAAGATTATTGGTGACACAGTGAAGTCTGGTCTCCTCAACGTGTACACACACACAACACCTACATCAGTCTCACACATATTGTCTAATATTCAAGCCTCATAACTCTCATTGTTATTGTCTTTCAATAATAATCTTTAGCCTAGTCTAGACATAAATTTTTATTTTCCATTGCCTAGCTTACCTTGATTATTTTATCATGTTGTTAAAGTTGAATTAAATTGTTGCATGATAAGTTCTTTACGCCTGTCAGCAGAATAGTAAATCACTACACAGCCCAGTATGTAAATTTGCTTTGTAGTACACTAATGTAATGATTTACATGCAGAGCTAGACATGGTTGTATTATAAGTAATTTGCATATTGCATTTGTAGTAACTGAGTTGTTTAATGTTATGAAACATAGAAGCATGTTTATTGCTTTCACTAATAGCCTAGCATGTATATATATATATATATATATATATATATATATATATATATATATATATATATGTCGTACCTAGTAGCCAGAACTCACTTCTCAGCCTACTATTCAAGGCCCGATTTGCCTAATAAGCCAAGTTTTCCTGAATTAATATATTTACTATAATTTTTTTCTTATGAAATGATAAAGCAACCCTTTTCTCTATGTATGAGGTCAATTTTTTTTTATTGGAGTTAAAATTAACGTAGATATATGACCGAACCTAACCAACCCTACCTAACCTAACCTAACCTATATTTATAGGTAAGGTTAGGTTAGGTAGCCAAAAAAAGCTAGGTTAGGTTAGGTTAGGTAGGTTAGGTAGACGAAAAAACATTAATTCATGAAAACTTGGCTTATTAGGCAAATCGGGCCTTGAATAGTAGGCTGAGAAGTGCGTTCTGGCTATTAGGTACGACATATATATATATATATATATGTATATATATGCGGAAAATCCACAGAGAAATATGATATGAGGTGAACGTTTCGGCTTGTTAAAGCCTTTGTCAACACCAGACTGACTCCATATATATATATATATATATATATATATATATATATATATGTCGTACCTAATAGCCAGAACGCACTTCCCAGCCTACTATTCAAGGCTCAATTTGCCTAATAAGCCAAGTTTTCATGAATTAATGTTTTTTCGTCTACCTAACCTACCTAACCTAACCTAACCTAGCTTTTTTTGGCTACCTAACCTAACCTTACCTATAAATATAGGTTAGGTTAGGTTAGGTAGGGTTGGTTAGGTTCGGTCATATATCTACGTTAATTTTAACTCCAATAAAAAAAAATTGACCTCATACATAGAGAAAAGGGTTGTTTTATCATTTCATAAGAAAAAAATTATAGTAAATATATTAATTCAGGAAAACTTGGCTTATTAGGCAAATCGGGCCTTGAATAGTAGGCTGAGAAGTGAGTTCTGGCTACTAGGTACGACATATATATATATATATATATATATATATATATATATATTTTATTAAATATGACCGAAAAAGTAAGATTAATAATTCTAACACGAATTTTCTCAATCTTTCGTACATTATGCTTCACTGTTGGAGGTAAATCAAAAATCACTTCTCCAAAATTCATTTTTATTTCTAGTCTGACGCGACACGGGCGCGTTTCGTAAAACTTATTACATTTTCAAAGACTTCACAAATACACAACTGATTAGAACTTGCGTTTCCCTGATTTTATATCTACATTTGAGTGAGGTGGGAAGGGTGATGTGGCATTACATTTGAGTAAGGTGGGAAGGATGATGTGGCATTAGAGGATATTAATAGGGTATTAAAAGTATCAACACAAGACAGAACACGAAACAATGGATATTGAATAGAAGTGTTTGTAGAAAGCCTATTGGTCCATATTTCTTGATGCTTCTATATTGGAGCGGAGTCTTGAGGTGGGTAGAATATAGTTGTGCAATAATTGGCTGTTGATTGCTGGTGTTGACTTCTTGATGTGTAGTGCCTCGCAAACGTCGAGCCGCCTGCTATCGCTGTATCTATCGATGATTTCTGTGTTGTTTACTAGGATTTCTCTGGCGATGGTTTGGTTATGGGAAGAGATTATATGTTCCTTAATGGAGCCCTGTTGTTTATGCATCGTTAAACGCCTAGAAAGAGATGTTGTTGTCTTGCCTATATACTGGGTTTTTTGGAGCTTACAGTCCCCAAGTGGGCATTTGAAGGCATAGACAACGTTAGTCTCTTTTAAAGCGTTCTGTTTCGTGTCTGGAGAGTTTCTCATGAGTAGGCTGGCCGTTTTTCTGGTTTTATAGTAAATCGTCAGTTGTATCCTCTGATTTTTGTCTGTAGGGATAACGTTTCTATTAACAATATCTTTCAGGACCCTTTCCTCTGTTTTATGAGCTGTGGAAAAGAAGTTCCTGTAAAATAGTCTAATAGGGGGTATAGGTGTTGTGTTAGTTGTCTCTTCGGAGGTTGCATGGCTTTTCACTTTCCTTCTTATGATGTCTTCGATGAAACCATTGGAGAAGCCGTTATTGACTAGAACCTGCCTTACCCTACAGAGTTCTTCGTCGACTTGCTTCCATTCTGAGCTGTGGCTGAGAGCACGGTCGACGTATGCGTTAACAACACTCCTCTTGTACCTGTCAGGGCAGTCGCTGTTGGCATTTAGGCACATTCCTATGTTTGTTTCCTTTGTGTAGACTGCAGTGTGGAAACCTCCGCCCTTTTCCATGACTGTTACATCTAGAAAAGGCAGCTTCCCATCCTTTTCCGTCTCGTAAGTGAAACGCAGCACGGAACTCTGCTCAAATGCCTCCTTCAGCTCCTGCAGATGTCTGACATCAGGTACCTGTGTAAAAATGTCGTCAACATACCTGCAGTATATGGCCGGTTTCAAGTTCATGTCGACTAAGACTTTTTGCTCGATGGTACCCATGTAGAAGTTTGCAAACAGGACACCTAGGGGAGAACCCATAGCGACCCCATCTACTTGCTTATACATGTGCCCATCCGGGCTCAAGAAGGGTGCCTCTTTAGTACAAGCTTGGAGTAGTTTCCTCAGAATACTTTCTGGCATGTCAAGAGGAGTACAGGCTGGATCACGATACACTCTGTCGGCTATCATTCCGATTGTCTCGTCCACAGGTACGTTGGTAAACAGCGATTCTACGTCCAACGAGGCTCTTATCCCTGTGGCCCGTGCGCCCCGCAGTAAGTCCACAAATTCCTTTGGAGACTTCAGGCTGAAGGCGCAAGGAACATAAGGAGTCAGCAGGCCGTTGAGTCGCTTCGCCAATCTGTACGTGGGTGTGGGTATCTGGCTAATGATTGGCCGAAGTGGGTTTCCAGGCTTGTGCGTCTTGACATTTCCATACGCATATCCAGGTTTATATTCCCCAATGATCTTTGGCAGGTGGAGTCCGGATTTCTTGGCGTTCACAGTTTCGATCAGTTTGTTGACCTTTGCTTTTAATTCGGCTGTAGTGTCCTTCGTTACCCTTTGGAACTTAGTTTGGTCAGAGAGTATGATGTTCATTTTCGCCAGATATTCGTCTTTTTTAAGAATGACATATATTGGCGACTTGTCACCTCTCCTGACAACTATCTCCTTGTTCTCACGAAGGCTTTTAGCTGCCGCTTTAAGCTCGGGGGACAGTATGGTGCTTCTGTAGTTGCCTCGATTCTTTCCTCCTTCTGCAATAAGTTCTGCTTGTAAGGTATCTTTGGTAGTGACCTTCTTTTGTGTCTCGAGGTCGAATATGTCGTCCAACAGAATTTCCAACTCTACTTTCCGGGCCATTTCACTCGGTCTGGACATAACATGACAGTTTATGCCCAGATTTAGGAGAGTGACTTGGTCCTCAGTGAGGTTAATTCCTGCAAGGTTCAGGAAGCCATCTCTTGGTCGTGGAATTGCCATAGGTATTCCATATAATGTTGTTAGTTTCTTGATAATCCTTGTTTCAGTGCTGAGGTGATGTTGGTCTGTGAGGATGTCGAGGTGTTCAATGCGGGTACGGATACTATGGTCGATGTTGCTATTTCTCCACTCGTTTGTAGCATGAAGTAGTTGCGTTTTGTTGTCTTTGATTTCATTCTCTGCCTTGTATATCTGATCACGAATCAGATCCTGGCGATACTTTATCGTGAAGGCTTGATTCCTTGCTGCTGGGTCGTGCACTTTAACATTAGTATATTTTGGTAGCAGTCTTTCCTGTAGACATATATTATTAAATATGACCGAAAAAGTAAGATTAATAATTCTAACACGAATTTTCTCAATCTTTCGTACATTACGCTTCACTGTTGGAGGTAAATCAAAAATCACTTCTCCAAAATTCATTTTTATTTCTAGTCTGACGCGACACGGGCGCGTTTCGTAAAACTTATTACATTTTCAAAGACTTCACAAATACACAACTGATTAGAACTTGCGTTTCTCTGATTTTTATCTACATTTGAGTGAGGTGGGAAGGGTGATGTGGCATTAACACAAGACAGAACAATAGGGGATATTAATAGGGTATTAAAAGTATCAACACAAGACAGAACAGAAACCTCCGAAGAGACAACTAACACAACACCTATACCCCCTATTAGACTATTTTACAGGAACTTCTTTTCCACAGCTCATAAAACGGAGGAAAGGGTCCTGAAAGATATTGTTAATAGAAACGTTATCCCTACAGACAAAAATCAGAGGATACAACTGACGATTTACTATAAAACCAGAAAAACGGCCAGCCTACTCATGAGAAACTCTCCAGACACAAAACAGAACGCTTTAAAAGAGACTAACGTCGTCTATGCCTTCAAATGCCCACTTGGGGACTGTAAGCTCCAAAAAACCCAGTATATAGGCAAGACAACAACATCTCTTTCTAGGCGTTTAACGATGCATAAGCAACAGGGCTCCATTAAGGAACATATAATCTCTTCCCATAACCAAACCATCGCCAGAGAAATCCTAGTAAACAACACAGAAATCATCGATAGATACAGCGATAGCTGGCGGCTTGACGTTTGCGAGGCACTACACATCAAGAAGTCAACACCAGCAATCAACAGCCAATTATTGCACAACTATATTCTACCCACCTCAAGACTCCGCTCCAATATAGAAGCATCAAGAAATATGGACCAATAGGCTTTCTACAAACACTTCTATTCAATACCCATTGTTTCTGTTCTGTCTTGTGTTGATACTTTTAATACCCTATTAATATCCCCTATTGTTCTGTCTTGTGTTAATGCCACATCACCCTTCCCACCTCACTCAAATGTAGATATAAAATCAGAGAAACGCAAGTTCTAATCAGTTGTGTATTTGTGAAGTCTTTGAAAATGTAATAAGTTTTACGAAACGCGCCCGTGTCGCGTCAGACTAGAAATAAAAATGAATTTTGGAGAAGTGATTTTTGATTTACCTCCAACAGTGAAGCGTAATGTACGAAAGATTGAGAAAATTCGTGTTAGAATTATTAATCTTACTTTTTCGGTCATATTTAATAATATATGTCTACAGGAAAGACTGCTACCAAAATATACTAATATATATATATATATATATATATAATATCCGTCCAATGGCTGGTGTCAATGCCAATCACATTTACAAAAAAAAAAAAAGGAGAAAAAAAGTTGACTGCGTGGCTGTTGCCTCCTGTGGTCATGTAAAAGGGAAAATCACGCAAAACAAATCGTATGAACAATGAAACTTTAATTGACTTGAAATAAATATGAACAAAGATAATCCCTTGGCTATGTACAGTGCGAATTAAACAAAATTACAAAGTCAAAAAATAATATAAAATAAAACAATGGTTACGTTACTCTAGAATGATCAAGACAAAAAAATGAATTAAAAGGTGCTGAGAATATTAGCTGGCTGAAAACCTCCACTATTACACAGAGCGTATACTAGATAGATGTATCAGCCTTGAGAGCACAGAATATTCTAAATCCAAATGCTCGTGCACGCTTAGTCATCAGCTATGCAGATGGCGCTGAAGTCGCCGGAGCAGAGCGCGGAGTCGGGGACACCTGAGCAGAGCGGGGAGTCGGGGACCCCTGAGCAGAGCTGGGAGTCGGGGGGCGCCTGAGCAGAGCGGGGAGTCGGGGACCCCTGAGCAGAGCTGGGAGTCGGGGGCGCCTGAGCAGAGCGCGGAGTCGGGGACGCTGCAGCAGAGTGCGGAGTCGGGGGCGCCTGAGCAGTGCGCGGAGTCGGGGGCGCCTGAGCAGAACGCGGAGTCGGGGACGCTGCAGCAGAGTGCGGTACCTGGCAAAGGGACACAAACAAAACAAGACCCCAAAAACTGTTGGTATTACAAATGGGCAACCTGTAAACGTGGGATATCGGGAAGAACAAATGGAACATGTAAGTACGATAACCCTAAAACGTGCAGAAACCTCCTCAATACAGGTAAATGTACCAAAAGCTGTGAATTCTTTCATCCAGAAATTTGCAAGAACTCTTTGGACAGGAAAGAGTGCTTCAATGCTGAATGTCCAGCTTTTCATATAAGAGGTACCAGGCGAATAAAACCGACAGACCGCCACTATGAAAACAGCCACTACTCCATCGACCGGGATAATTTTTTAGCAAGAGAAGGAGAAGAATGGCTAAATATGACCAGACTCTACCACCAACTCGGTCAAATGCTAGAGAGGACGCAAACACAGTGGCCTCCTTACCAGAGCCTCAGATATTAACACCAAGTAAGGCATCCAGCACTTCCACTAACACGATAACATCATTTATATTTGCCAACATCCAGGGTATAAAAACACGCAAATCCAACAAAGTTTACTTTATAGATGGTCTCCTTCATGAGGCAAATGCAGTGTTTGCAGCCCTAACAGAAACCCACACAAAGGACTACCATGATGGTGAAATATGGATCTCAGAGCACAATCTTTTCAGATGTGATAGGAAACACCGGCTTCAGGGTGGGGTTAGCCTCTACATCAAAGACACACTCATCTGTACTGAGCTGCTAAACACCTCAAATGATATGGTGGAAGTGCTGATAATCAAAATAGAGATCCTAAATGTAGTTATTGTCCTTGTATATAAGTCACCGGAGGCAAACCCTCAGCAGTTTAAAGACCAACTAATTAAAATAGAACACTGCTTGGAAAACCTCACAAATCCAGCCCCGAACATCATCCTGCTTGGGGACTTTGACCTACGGCACCTGAAATGGAAGCACCTGGCTAATACAGTAATAACAGAAAGAATACCAGGAAGTAGCCTAAATGAACAGGCACATGCAAATGACCTGCTACGGATGTGCGATAGGTTTGCCTTAAACCAGCAAATAGTAGAACCAACTAGGAAGGAGAACACGCTGGACCTCATTTGCACTAATAATGATGAATTGATCAGGAACATAATGATTACAAATACCTGTTACTCAGATCACAACTTAATTGAAGTTATGACAACCATGGGGAATAGACCTTCAAAACCAGTCCAGATTCCCGGTGGAGGAGATTTCAGCAAATTCAACTTCAATAATAAACAGATAAACTGGGAGCAAATAAACCAGGACTTCACATAAATAAACTGGGAAGAACAGCTAGAAAATGCAAACCTAAACCAGTGCCTGGAAAAAATAAGCTCAGTAGCACTAGAAATATGTTCAAACCGCATACCTCTAAGAAAAAGGAAGAGATGCAAATTGGAACGGGAACGTCGTTCCCTATATAGGCGAAGAAAACGAATCACGGAACAACTTGAGAGTCGCACCCTATCTCAAGAACGGCGAAGAAGGTTAGGTAGAGAAATACAAACAATTGAACTCAAGCTACAAGAATCATACAAAACCCAGGAGAGGCAAAGAGAGCAAAAGGCCATCAGTGAAATAGAGAGAAATCCGAAATATTTTTTCTCCTATGCAAAATCAAGATCAAAAACCATATCTAGTATCGGGCCCCTGCGAAAGGGAGATGGAACTTTCACCGATGAGAACAAAGAAATTAGCGAGCTACTGAGGAAGCAGTACGACTCTGTTTTCAGCGAGACATTAAATGCACTAAAGATTGATAATCAAAATAAATTTTTCATGGATATGATACCAACATCAAATCATATATCAGACGTCATCCTATCCCCACTGGATTTTGAAGAAGCCATAAACAGTATGCCTATGCACTCTGCACCAGGCCCGGATTATTGGAACTCCATATTCATCAAGAACTGTAAAAAAAGACTATCGCAGGCCCTCCACATTCTGTGGAGACAAAACCTAGATACTGGCGTTATTCCTGATATACTAAAAACAGCAGAGATAGCACCACTTCATAAAGGAGGAAATAAGGCAGAGACAAAAAATTACAGACCGATAGCACTAATATCGCACATCATAAAAAATTTTGAGTGCTAAGAAGTAAGATCACAAAATACATGGAATCACAGCATCTCCATAACCCCGGACAACATGGTTTCAGAACAGGGCGCTCTTGCCTGTCGCAGTTGCTGGACCACTATGATATAACATTAGATGTTATGGAAGACAAACAAAACGTTGATGTAATTTACACAAATTTCGCAAAAGCTTTTGATAAATGTGACCATGGTGTTATTGCACATAAAATGTGTTCAAAAAGAATTACCGGAAAAATAGGCAGATGGATCTACAATTTCCTGACCAACAGAACCCAATGTGTAATAGTCAACAAAATAAAATCCAGCCCATCAACCGTGAAGAGCTCAGTCCCCCAGGGTACTGTGCTTGCTCTAGTACTTTTTCTCATCCTCATATCAGACATAGACAAGAACACAACCTATAACACTGTACCATCCTTTGCAGATGACACTAGGATCTTCATGAGAGTAGGCAACATAGAGGACACGGCAAACCTCCAGTCAGATGTAGATCAGGTCTTTCTATGGGCTACAGAAAATAATATGGTGTTTAACGAAGATAAGTTCCAGCTCATGCGCTACGGAAAAATTTGAAAATATAAAAACGGAAACCACGTACAAAACTCAGGCAAATCATAACATAGAACGAAAAGGCAATGTAAAGGATCTGGGTGTACTCATGTCGGAAGACCTTACCTTTAAAGAACACAATAAAGTAGCCGTCACAACTGCAAGAAAAATGACAGGTTGGATAACAAGAACTTTTCACACTAGAGATGCTATACTGATGATGATACTTTTCAAAACGCTAGTGCTCTCTAAGTAGTACTCTAGCGCTAGTACTCTAAGTGGAGTACTGCTGCACAATGACAGCCCCTTTCAAAGCTGGAGAAATTGCTGACCTACAGAGCGTGCAGAGATCCTTTACTGCTAGAATCCACTCAGTAAAACATCTAAACTATTGGGACCGACTAAAGAGCCTAAATCTGTACTCCCTTGAGCGCAGGCGGGAGAGATACATAATAATTTACACGTGGAAAATATTAGAGGGGCTGGTCCCCAAACCTGCACACAGAAATAACATCACATGAGACCAGAAGACATGGCAGGATGTGCAGAATACCCCCGTTAAAAAGCAAAGGTGCAACAGGTACTCTGAGAGAGAACTCTATCAACATCAGAGGCCCGAGACTTCAACACGCTTCCACTACACATAAGAGGCATAACTGGCCGACCCCTCACAGTGTTCAAGAGAGAACTGGATAAGCACCTCCAAAGGATACCTGATCAACCAGGCTGTGACTCATACGTCAGGCTGCAAGCAGCCGCGTCCAACAGCCTGGTTGATCAGTCCAGCAACCAGGAGGCCTGGTCGACGACCGGGCCGCGGGGACGCTAAGCCCCGGAAGCACCTCAAGGTAACCATCCTCTTTAGTTCGGTCGTGATGGTCGAGTGGTTAAAGTTTCCTGTACAATCAGATGCAGAGTGCTCCTGGCAGTATGGGTTCGAGTCACTTCTGGGGTGTGAGTTTTCAGTTATTTATATATATATATATATATATATATATATATATATATATATATATATATATATATATATATATATATATATATATATTCCTGCTGCACTGAAAGTATTCGTTTGCAAATTCAGTTATGACCTTCAGTGCTCTGTCCGGCGAACAAGTTAATCTAGTCATTAACATATCAAGTGATTTGTAGCTAAAAATAAACTTGAACCTTGAGTTGACATTAACATGGTGGAGTAAGTGTCTTTTATGTTAAAGTGGTAACTTTGTTGCTATACCAAGTGGTTGAGGTGCTTAGTGTCACTGTGTTGTGCAAGGACTGTCACTGCCTATACTTATCCCACTAGTGTCTGTCTAGCAGGATTGAACCTCATCTCCTGGACCCCATTCTTCTAAAAGTTGATCTAATATTATGATTTCCGGCTCTTATGTTAATTGTTTACTGGTCGTACACTGAAGACGATTTTCCTTGCATCCTTGTGGCTCATCCCAGTGTTTAGCTTCCATACGTGTCCTCTTGTTACACTTCTACCCAGCTTAAATCTTGGCTCTATTTAATTGATTCTCATTGACATTTTATATGTCTGGATCATGTCCTCTCTCTCTCCTTGCGGTGGTATTTTATTCAACTCCCTCAGTCTTTCCTCGATGCTCAGTACCCTGAATTTGGGGACGAGACTTGAAAGAAACTTCTGCACTCTCTCAATTATAGATTTATACGTTTTTTTTAGATAGTGGAAGTGGGTAAGGATCCAGGCCAGCGCTGCACACGTCACATCCCCCTCCCAGGGGGGGGAAGGGGGGTATGGTCGTTGCGGACACGAGAGGCTTCGACGAAGCTCGCTCTGTTAACCGTGTATATTGTTATGCTAGGCTGTATTAGCTTAGGTTAGGCTGTATTGGCTAAGTTGTGTTAGGTTAGGTTAGGTTGGGTTTCAATATCCGTTTGCAAATCTTCTTGTGTAGGATGTGACTTGTATCCTGTTGTTGTTTAAGATTCGCTACTTGGAACATAAAGTTCCAAGTAGCACGGGCTATGGTGAGCTCGTAGTGGACTTACCTGGCACAGGAGCGGGGTTGTAACTTGACACCCGACTTGTGTCCAGTCCTGGTCCGCAAATGCTGTATATAACGTTTTGAAAATATCCCTGTCCATATTCTCCAATGATGGTCTTGATGTTCATCAGCTTGGAACATGTCGCTGATGTGATTCTGTGTCTCCGGATAAAGGTTCGGAGTTATGTTTATTCCCTTGTTACCTTACCCTGTGATGGTTTCGGGGCTTAGCGTCCCCGCGGCCCGGTCCTCGCCCAGGCCTCCTGGTTGCTGGACTGGTCAACCAGGCTGTTGGACGCGGCTGCTCGCAGCCTGACCTATGAATCACAGCCTGGTTGATCAGGTATCCTTTGGAAGTGTTTATCAAGTTCTATCTTGAACACTGTGAGGGGTCGGCCAGTTATGCCCCTTTTGTGTAGTGGAAGTGTGTTGAACAGTCTCGGGCCTCTGATGTCTCAGAGTACCTGTTGCACCTCTGCTCTTCAACGGGGGTATTCTGCACATCCTGCCATGTCTTCTGGTCTCATGTGGTGTTATTTCTGTGTGCAGGTTTGGGACCAGCCCCTCTAATATTTTCCACGTGTAAATGATTATGTACCTCTCCCACCTGCGCTCAAGAGAATACAGATTTAGGTGTCCTAATAGTTTAGGTGTTTTACTGAGTGGATTCTAGCAGTAAAAGTAAATGTAATAAGTACAATTCAGACTATCGGCACAGTACATAAATACACCTATTCGCCAGCATTGCACCTAAATATTGTGAATATTCAACCCTTCCTCCGAATAGACAGTACATTTTAATACTAAATGTAATAAGTACGTTCCTGACTGTCTGCATAGTATATAAATATACTTAATTGTGCCGTTTCATTTACCTTCCCATATATTCTCCTTATTTCTGTTAACACACTCAATATATATATTTAGGTTGAAGTTTTAGTGTTTATATTTATATACACAAGTTTTAAATATAAAGAATTTATTTTTCAGTTTTATTAACAATAGAGATTTTATACAAATTTTGAAAATATATTGAGTTACGTTATAATTTTTTGTAAGACTTTAGTTTTGTTTTATTAGTTTTATAAAACTGTAATATCAATATAGCTATAGGTTAAGTACTAATTGTAATTAAGAAGCAATAAATGCTATTTATATGCTTGTCCTCCTACACTCCCAAAGGTTAGATTAGGTCGAGGTTTTCTATACAGCTTTTCAGGTAAATTCTAATATTCCAGCCCATCCTCCAAATAGACAGCTCGTTTTAATACTAAATGTAATAAGTACAAGCCTGACTATCGACATAGTACATTAATACACTTAATCGCCAGCATCGCACCATAATAATGTGAATATTAGAGTTTACCTGAAAAGCTGTATAGAAAACCACGACCTAACCTAACCTTTGGGAGTGTAGGAAGACAACCATGTAAATAGCATTTTTTTGCTTCTTAATTACAATTAGTACTTAACCTACAGCTATATTGATATTACAATTTTATAAAACTAATAAAACAAAACTAAAGTCTTTCAACAAATTATACAGTAACTCAGGATATTTTCAAAATTTGTATAAAATCTCTATTGTTTAATAAAACTGAAAAAAATCTTTATTTTTAAAACTTGTGTATATCGAACCACTCGAAAATTTTTAACCCTACAGTATTAAGTATATTAACAGAAAATTAGAATAATATATGGGTAGGTAAATGTAATAGCACAAGGGAAATTATGTACTACGCAGATAGGCAGGAATGTACTTATTTCACTTAGTATTAAAGCGTACTGTCTATTTGGAGGAAGGGTTGGTGAAGGAGACGGGGTTGTCATTGTGCAGCAGTACTCCACTCTAGAGAGCACAAGCGTCTTGAAAAGTATCATCATCAGTATAGCATCTCTAGTGTGAAAAGTTCTTGTTATACAACCTGTCATTTTTCTTGCAGTTGTGACGACTACTTTATTGTGTTCTTTAAAGGTAAGGTCTTCAGACACGAGTACACCCCAATTTTTTACACTTCTTTTTCGTTCTATATGACGATTTGACTGCTTTTTGTACTTGGTTTCCGTTTTTTTTTCCGTAGCGCATGAGCTGGAACTTATCTTCATTATACACTGTATTATTGTCTGTAGCCCATAGAAAGATCTGATTGGAGGTTTGCCGTGTCCTCTATGTTGTCTACTCTCATACAAATCCTAGTGTCATCTGCAAAGGATGATACAGTACTATAGATTGTGTTCTATGTCCGATAAGAGGATGAGAAAAAGTACTGGAGCAAGCACAGTACCCTGAGGGACTGAGCTCGTCACAGTTGATGGACCGGATTTTATTTTATTGACTATTACACATTGGGTTCTGTTAGTCAGGAAATTGTAGATCCATCTGACGATATTTCCGGTGATTCCTTTTGAACGCATTTTATGTGCAATAACACCATGGTCACATTTGTCAAACTCTTTTGCGAAATCTGTGTAAATTACATCAGCGTTTTGCATGTCTTCCATGGCATCTAATGCTATGTCATAGTGGTCCATCAACTGTGATATGCAAGAGCGCCCTGTTTTAAAACCATGTTGTCCGGGGTTATGGAGATGCTGTGATTCCATGTATTTTGTGATCTTACTTCTTAGCAGATATTTTTTCAATGTGTGATGTTAGTGCTATCGGTCTTTAATTTTTTGCCTCTGCTTTATTTCCTCCTTTATGGAATGCTGCTATCTCTGTTTTTAGTATGTCAGGGATAACACCAAATCTAGACTTTGTCTCCAAAGAATGTGAAGGGCCTGCGATAGTGTTTTTTTTTTTTACACTTCTTGATGAATATAGAGTTCTAAGAATCCAGGCCTGGTGCAGAGTGCATAGGCATACTGCCTATGGTTTCTTCAGAATCCAGTGGGAATAGGGTAACATCTGATATAGGAATCCCAAATAATATTTTTTTCACTGACCTTGTCAGGGATGTATATTCCTCTCTGGCCTCCTTACTCATGTTCCCATCCTCACCACCTTGCACTTTAATAGATTAGTCTAATAACCATCTACATTATAATATGCACAACTTAAATTTGTTACAATGTTATGTATGTGTAACGTTACACAGCGTCGGCGCCGACCACAGCCTGAGTAAATTGTGTAAGTCGAAGACGAACAACCAAGCCTCTGTATGTATCTGATTTGTGGCGCATCTTACACGGAGAAACAGTTTAAACAACCTGAGTCATAAACACAATAAATAACAAGAATACTTATTAACATATAAATAGCAGATTATTTTACCTTGTAATGACAACCCCTTACCTACTATTGATGCTAAAAACAACACTATTAAATCCAAAAATAGCAGATATGTCTAATTACGTAAAATTTATGTTAAAATATATAACAGGTAACATGAAGTTGTTCCTTAGAGGTAAATTTTGTATAAATAATATAATGATATTATTGTGATATCAAATACTTTTGACACTTTACTTAATAGTGTTAAAGTTGGTATATTTTTACGATAGTCAGGAAGTTCGTGTGAGGCTGCATAGAAAATGGAGAAAGTTTTGTTGACAGTTGAGCTTCTTGGGGGGGGGGGGGGTGAGTAAGAACCAAGGGAGGATGTAAGAGCTCGTAGAGTGGTGATGAGCAGGAGGCCAGCAAGGTGTAAGAGGCCCGCGAGGGTGTAAGAGGCCAGCGAGAGTGTAAGAGGCCAGCGAGGGTGTAAGAGGCCAGCGAGGGTGTAAGAGGTCAGCGAGAGTGTAAGAGGCCAGCGAGAGTGTAAGAGGCCAGCGAGAGTGTAAGAGGTCAGCGAGGGTGTAAGAGGTCAGCGAGGGTGTAAGAGGCCCGCGAGGGTGTAAGAGGCCAGCGAGAGTGTAAGAGGCCAACGAGAGTGTAAGAGGCCAGCGAGAGTGTAAGAGGTCAGCGAGGGTGTAAGAGGTCAGCGAGAGTGTAAGAGGTCAGCGAGAGTGTAAGAGGTCAGCGTGAGTGTAAGAGGCCAGCGAGAGTGTAAGAGGTCAGCGAGGGTGTAAGAGGTCAGCGAGGGTGTAAGAGGCCCGCGAGGGTGTAAGAGGCCAGCGAGAGTGTAAGAGGCCAACGAGGGTGTAAGAGGTCAGCGAGGGTGTAAGAGAGGGTGTAAGAGGTCAGCGAGGGTGTAAGAAGCCAGCGAGAGTGTAAGAGGTCAGCGAGGGTGTAAGAGGCCAGCGAGGGTGTAAGAGGCCAGCGAGGGTGTAAGAGGCCAGCGAGGGTGTAAGAGGCCAGCGAGGGTGTAAGAGGCAAGAAGGGGTATAAGATTAGATCTGAACTTACAGTGATGCTGGACAAGTATCCCCTGTAGTACTTTTTTTTTTACTGATACGTTGAGTCTTGATAATTTTGAAGTTAGGCTTTATGTGGTTGGGCTTCCAAACCAGTCACGTTTATAACTATATATTTATTTTATTACTTTTTAGGTAATTTATTATTTTTCTTGGTCTGATAATGGGTGGTAAAGTTCCTTACTTGTGTTGAAAGTAATTATATACGAGACTGCAATATTCTTCAAAGTAGATTATCATCAGAAATGGTCTGCAGACTTGCGGTAATCAGCACATTCGCTAGATATATGTTCTGACATGTGGGTAAGAGAGGCTTCTAGGTCACTTGCTTACCAACATTTCCACCGATAAAAGGGTATGAGGACGCCTAAGATATGTCTGTCCCATTAATCGTAAGGTTTAGTTGCAAAAAGTTGTTCCCGTCTTGCAGTAGGAGTTTTTATTGGAAGGGAAAGTCCATTGGTAAACCTCGCTCAGTTTTGTACACAGTGGTGTCTGACGCTCTAATATATAAACGTGTCATTGGCAAGACAGTTTCAGTTATTGCTGAGACAATAGATATCATTTGTACGCAGTAGGAAGGGATCATGTCCTAGAATTAACCTTAGTGTCCCTCCGCCCAACTGTGTGTTGTGTTAGCGAGGGCGTGTTGCTCTGGGTCAGTGTTCCCAGCCATAGTTCTCAAACCAGTCATAGGACACTTTCTAATGTGAAAGGAATCGAGCGTCTTTTCATGTCAAATGATCAAGTCATCTTAAAGAAAAAAAAAAGTTCTCATTTCAGTTCATATTAGAAACTTTAGTCAAAAATGCTTTATAAATCGTTACAGTTAAAAGCAGCCGGAAGAAATATATATAGATCCTTTAGTGTATTATCTTTGAGACATTACTTAAAAATAAAAATAATAAAATTGATATGATGAAGGTTAAAAAATGTATCAATGCCGATAAAATGTGAAATGTCAGTTTGTCTAAGGTTGTGGGCCGACACTTGGGGCTGACCTCACTGAACTTTGCAGTGTGATAGGTGGGTGTTAGGGAGGTGTCATAGGCGGCCGGGTTAGGCCCAATTACCCTCCTTTAAAGGAGGTCGGCTTCCAAGGTGAACCTATATGAGGTTATCTTGAGATGATTTCGGAGCTTAGCGTCCCCGCGGTCCGGTTCTCGGCCAGGCCTCCTTTTTGTTACACACCCCCAGGTAGCAGCTGTCTAACTCCCAGGTACCTATTTACTGCTAGGTGAACAGGGACATCAGGATGAAAGAAACATTTTGCCCATTTGTCTTCACCTCCACCGGGGATCGAACCCAGAACCTCAGGACTACGAATCCGAAGCTCTGTCCACTCAGCTGTACATCTTTACCCCAAGATGAAGATGAAATGGCGGCCGCCGACTCAACAGTTTCATGATATGTTTATAGTGTTACAGAATTCACATATTGACATGCAAAATCCTTGTCAACAAGATGGCAGATTTGCATTCCGGGGCCCCCAACACCCAATATAGGATGAAGGAACACAAACATTCTCACCAAAACAGAGCTGCAGGACCACGATACAGGATTAGTTCAACAGAAGTTGTGTGACGACCAGAGTATAAGAGAAGAAAAATGGGTACAATATAAGAAGAGATCTGACCCACAACCATACCGGCACTCCAAGCAAGCAAGAAACAATTACACAACAGTGAGGGAGAGAGGCAGAAAGGAACTTTGAGAAATATAGCAGACAAATGTAAAACAGATCCAGGCTTTTTTATAATATCATTAAAAACAAGCTGCATGTAAAGGGTAAAATAGATTAAGAACTGGGAACAGGACTACTGAGAATGAAAAAGAAATGTGTGAAACGCTAAATGAGCAGTTCCAAAGTGTGTTTGTGCAAAATGAGGATTTCAGAGAGCCGGACCAAATACCAATTCCAGAACACGCCATAAAATACATAGAGATACATGTGTATCTCAAGACGAAGTGGACAAATTGCTCAAGGAGCCCAGGAAGAAATAAAGCAGTTGGACCTGATGGAGTTTCACCTTGGGTGCTGCGAGAATGTGCAACTGTGCTGAACTTTCCACTCCAATTAATATTCCAGACATCCTTGTGCACAGGATTCTTAGCAGGTATATGGGAAAAAGGTAAACACAGCACCAATCTATAAAAATGGTAGTCTATAGCAACCTCTAAATTATAGACCCGTAATATTAACAAGCGCGGTAGTTAAAACACTAGAAACAATAGTTAAAGCCAAATGGGTTGAACACCTAGAGAGTTATGACACAATAACAGACAGACAGTATGGTTTTCGACAAGGAAGATCCTGTGTAATAAATCTACTTGGCTTTTATGACAGAGCCCCAGAGGTACTACAGGAGGTGAGTGGGTTGACTGCGTCTATCTCGACCTAAAAAAGGCTTTTGATAGTCCCACACAAGAAGCTGTTCTGAAAACGAACATGTTGAAGGGGTGACAGGGAGACTTCTGACATGGATGAACAATTTTCTTGTATGTGTACTTTTTGGCCAGGTGTACACCGTGCACACCTGGCCGAGGAGTGACAGATGTACAGTTTACCCGTCACTCCTCGGCCAGGTGTAAACTGTACACCTGGCCGAGGGGTGACGGGTACACTGTGCACCTGGCCGCGGGGTGACGAGTACACTGTGCACCAGGCCGAGGGGTGACGGGTATACTGTGCACCTGGCCGAGGGGTGACGGGTACACTGTGCACCAGGCCGAGGGGTGACGGGTATACTGTGCACCTGGCCGAAGGGTGACGGGTACACTGTGCACCTGGCCGAGGGGTGACGAGTACACTGTGCACCAGGCCGAGGGGTGACGGGTATACTGTGCACCTGGCCGAGGGGTGACGGGTACACTGTGCACCAGGCCGAGGGGTGACGGGTATACTGTGCACCTGGCCGAAGGGTGACGGGTACACTGTGCACCTGGCCGAGGGGTGACGAGTACACTGTGCACCAGGCCGAGGGGTGACGGGTATACTGTGCACCTGGCCGAGGGGTGACGGGTATACTGTGCACCTGGCCGAGGGGTGACGGGTATACTGTGCACCTGGCCGAGGGGTGACGGGTATACTGTGCACCTGGCCGAGGGGTGACGGGTATACTGTGCACCTGGCCGAGGGGTGACGGGTATACAGTGTACACACGGTACACCAAGGTGATCAATAACCTCTGAATATTATATAGATATTATAAAATATTATCAACAATCTAGTTGCTACTGCAGCTCCGAAGTATGTATGGTGTGTGTATGTAAGTTTGGTAATATTTATTATAAAGTAAAGCAGTTGTGGAAGGTTTTTTTATGTTTTTTTATTGTTTGTAAATAATATTAATTGTCAATCTGTTGATTCCCAAGCAATATCTAACACGATTCTATTAAACAAACAAATAATTATTATATATTAAGATTTCTGTGACAATATTTTTCGCAAAAGTCAACAGATTGACAAGTAATAATGTTTAGAAATAACAATGGCTTGAAAAGTAGTATTTCTTAGCTATTATATTTTGAAATAAATATATGTGAGTGTATCACATTATCACGTGTTAATGTTTAGATATATACTTGTGTAAAGGAGGAATTGTATATGTTTATCTCTCAGAATGTTTGGCAATATGTTTATTGTTTGTGATGTGTGTGTGTATATATGTATGAACACGTTGTATTGAACGGGGTGAGAATAGCTTGAGCTACCTCATCCCTTTGTGTGTATTTTACCTCAATAAACTTATTTCAATTTCAATTTCAATTTATTTTTAGATAAAGCTTGAACAGAACAGCAGTTTAAGAGAAGGTAACAGGTGGCCCGTGTGGTGCCTGGTGGCCCCAGCGACGCTCCTCAGACACAATAAAAATAACTGGCAAATGCGCATTCTATTATATAAAAAAGTGTTTGTAGCGAGGGTGTGGCAGCGCTGACTGCGGCCCCTGGAGCGGGCCGGCGCGCCCTCCACTTACTATATCTCTTCATTCATTTGCTTGCAACGCCATTTGTTGCGCTCGTAGGCGTTTGTTGTGCTTGATAATACTTTGGTTAATGTGGGAGTGATGTGCGGGGATGATTGAGGAGGCGGTGCGGGCAGCAGGACTGACCGCAACAAGTGGGTTAGATAACTCAGGTTTGTTGCCATTTTCATGTCCGAGCTGAAAGGGTCAAGGCCAGTGTTGCCAGCTCCGCCACCTTGTACATGCCCTTCACTTCATTCACAAACTCTTGCGTTATGCGTAACGGAGGGATTAAATATGATTTATTTTTAATAATATGCATGTTGATGTTATGAACGTTCGCCTTGTACGTATTCCTGCGTGGAATATTAATTATAGTTTATGCAACAATGGAAGCCGCATCGGTGAAATGGAACTGCCAGCTTGGTAACAGTAATGGAGTACGAATGGTGGCCGTCTACCTCCCGCTCATTGTTGACGTCTAAGGCCATGTTACAACAACTTCTAATATCCTTCTCGTCTTTTCTCTAGATATCTAAGGCTCTTCGTGACACTCATAAATTATGCTGACAGTCATAAGTTCTCCCATGGACTAAAATACGCAAGAATAAACAATGGCGGCGTCACTCAGGCCATTATCTCCTCCGATTTATTTTTCACTGGTCAGTTTGACCGGTTGTGTGTGTATAATGCAGTAGGAGAGGAGGAGAGAGGCGCGAGTGTGACGATATGGCGGTGTGAGGCAGCAGCCGGTGGCGGCGGCGGCCTGGCCACGTATCTGAGGTGCGGCGGCCTACTCCAGCCTCCACGCTGCCGCCCACACACCCGCACGCCGCCGCCCACACACCCGCACGCCGTCGCCCACACACCCAAACGCCGCCGCCCACACACCCGCACGCCGCCGCCCACACACCCGCACGCCACCGCCCACACACCCGCACGCCGCCGCCGCCTCGCAAACTGCACTCACATAGTGCACGCACTGCACACCCTGGACCTCCAGTGGACCTGGAGGGACCCCGTGGACCACCAGTGGACCTGGGGGGACCCCGTGGACCACCAGTGGACCTGGGGGGACCCCGTGGACCACCAGTGGACCTGGGGGGACCCCGTGGACTACCAGTGGACCTGGGGGGACCCCGTGGACCACCAGTGGACCTGGGGGGACCCCGTGGACCACCAGTGGACCTGGGGGGACCCCGTGGACCACCAGTGGTTCTGAAGGGACCCCGTGGTCCACCAGCAGACATGGAGGGACCCCGTGGACCACCAGCGGACCTTGAGGGACCCCGTTGACCTGGAGGGACCCCCGTGGACCTCCAGCGGACTTGGAGGGACTCCGTGGTCCACCAGCAGACCTGGAGGGACCCCGTGGACCACTAGTGGACCTGGAGGGACCCCGTGGACCTCCAGCGGACTTGGAGGGACCCCGTGGTCCAACAAGCAAACGTGGAGGGACCCCGTGGGCCTCCAGTGGACCTTGAGGGACCCCGTGGTCCACCAGTGGACCTGGAGGGACCCCGTGGACCTGGAGGAACCCCGTGGACCTCCAGTGGACCTGGATGGACCCCGAGGACTACTAGCTGACCTGGAGGGACCCCGTGGTCCACCACTGGACCTGGAGGGACCCCGTGGACCTCCAGTGGACCTGGAGGGACCCCGTGGACCTGGAGGGACCCCGTGGTCCACAAGTGGACCTGGAGGGACCCCGTGGATCTGGAGGAACCCCGTGGACCTCCAGTGGACCTGGAGGGACCTCGAAGACCACAAACGGACCTGGAGGGACCCCGTGGACCACCAGTGGACCTGGGGGGACCCCGTGGACCACCAGTGGTTCTGAAGGGACCCCGTGGTCCACCAGCAGACATGGAGGGACCCCGTGGACCACCAGCGGACCTTGAGGGACCCCCGTGGACCTCCAGCGGACTTGGAGGGACCCCGTGGTCCAACAAGCAAACGTGGAGGGACCCCGTGGGCCTCCAGTGGACCTTGAGGGACCCCGTGGTCCACCAGCGGACCTGGAGGGACCCCGTGGTCCACCAGTGGACCTGGAGGGACCCCGTGGTCCACCAGAGGACTTGGAGGGACCCCATGGTCCACCAGCAGACCTGGAGGGACCCCGTGGACCTAGAGGGACCCCGTGGACCACCAGCAGACCTGGAGGGACCCCGTGGTCCACCAGTGGACCTGGAGGGACCCCGTGGACCTCCAGTGGACCTGGAGGGACCCCGTGGACCTGGAGGGACCCCGTGGTCCACCAGTGGACCTGGAGGGACCCCGTGGTCCACCAGTGGACCTGGAGGGACCCCGTGGACCTCCAGTGGACCTGGATGGACCCCGAGGACTACTAGCTGACCTGGAGGGACCCCGTGGTCCACCACTGGACCTGGAGGGACCCCGTGGACCTCCAGTGGACCTGGAGGGACCCCGTGGACCTGGAGGGACCCCGTGGTCCACAAGTGGACCTGGAGGGACCCCGTGGACCTGGAGGAACCCCGTGGACCTCCAGTGGACCTGGAGGGACCTCGAAGACCACAAACGGACCTGGAGGGACCCCGTGGACCACCAGTGGACCTGGGGGGACCCCGTGGACCACCAGTGGTTCTGAAGGGACCCCGTGGTCCACCAGCAGACATGGAGGGACCCCGTGGACCACCAGCGGACCTTGAGGGACCCCCGTGGACCTCCAGCGGACTTGGAGGGACCCCGTGGTCCACCAGCAGACCTGGAGGGACCCCGTGGACCACTAGTGGACCTGGAGGGACCCCGTGGACCTCCAGCGGACTTGGAGGGACCCCGTGGTCCAACAAGCAAACGTGGAGGGACCCCGTGGGCCTCCAGTGGACCTTGAGGGACCCCGTGGTCCACCAGAGGACTTGGAGGGACCCCATGGCCCACCAGCAGACCTGGAGGGACCCCGTGGACCTAGAGGGACCCCGTGGTCCACCAGTGGACCTGGAGGGACCCCGTGGTCCACCAGAGGACTTGGAGGGACCCCATGGCCCACCAGCAGACCTGGAGGGACCCCGTGGACCTAGAGGGACCCCGTGGTCCACCAGTGGACCTGGAGGGACCCCGTGGACCTCCAGTGGACCTGTAGGGACCCCGTGGACCTGGAGGGACCCCGTGGTCCACCAGTGGACCTGGAGGGACCCCGTGGACCTGGAGGAACCCCGTGGACCTCCAGTGAACCTGGATGGACCCCGAGGACCACCAGCTGACCTGGAGGGACCCCGTGGTCCACCACTGGACCTGGAGGGACCCCGTGGACCTCCAGTGGACCTGGAGGGACCCCGTGGTCCACCAGTGGACCTGGAGGGACCCCGTGGACCTGGAGGAACCCCGTGGACCTCCAGTGGACCTGGATGGACCCCGAGGACCACCAGTGGACCTGGAGGGACCCCGTGGACCTCCAGTGGACCTGGAGGGACCCCGTGGGCCACCAGTGGACCTGGAGGGACCCCGTGGACCACCAGTGGACCTGGAGGGACCCCCGTGGACCTCCAGTGGACCTGGAGGGTCCCCGTGGACCTCCAGTGGACCTGGAGGGACCCCGTGGACCACCAGTGGACCTGGAGGGACCCGTGGTCCACCAGCGGACCTGGAGGGACCCCGTGGTCCACCAGCGGACTTGGAGGGATCCCGTGGACCACCAGTGGACCTGGAGGTGTTCACACACACCAACCAGATCACAATGCCGTGATATATCACTGAAAATAATGTTAAGGCACTGGAGTGACTTGAACCCGGGTCGTGTTGACCGCCAGACACCTGCCTCAACTGGTCACTGAGGCACAACAGTCGACCAGCGCAGATCTCTCACCGGGAGGCGTCTCCAGGCCCCTAAACCATAGAACCTCTCCGTTAACTCAGTTCTGGGTTTGTTTAGTCTTTGAATCATCAGAACGCGGGTTCGAGTCTCTGTCTTAACATGATTTATTTAGATTTATATATTATTTTTCGCTCCACTATATGATACATCCGGCATCAATGCCAGCAAACGTCCTTCTGGTGTGAGGAAAGACAGCATTAAATCCGGACTGGCAGTCGGGTTCACAGGTGTGATAATATGGCTGGCAGCTCTCCGTCCTTCCTGGAGATAATTCATTGGAAAAGTTACCTGAAGGTCAGTTATGACTACAGAGTGTAGTTAGTTATACTGCAGGATGATGGAGAGGTGTGGTGTGTGTGTTGGGTGTACCTTGTGTTGGGTGTACCGTGTGTTGGGTGTACCTTGTGGTGTGGTGTATGTTGGGTGTACCTTGTGTTGTGGTGTGTGTTTTGGGTGTACCTTGTGTTGTGGTGTGTGTTGGGTGTACCTTGTGTTGTGGTGTGTGTTGGGTGTACCTTGTGTTGTGGTGTGTGTTGGGTGTACCTTGTGTTGTGGTGTGTGTTTTGGGTGTACCTTGTGTTGTGGTGTGTGTTGGGTGTACCTTGTGTTGTGGTGTGTGTTGGGTGTACCTTGTGTTGTGGTGTGTGTGTTGGGTGTACCTAGTGGTGTGGTGTGTGTTGGGTGTACCTTGTGGTGTGGTGTGTGTGTTGGGTGTACCTTGTGTTGTGGTGTGTCCTGTGGGTGTACCTTGTGATGTGGTGTGTGTGTTGGGTGTACCTTGTGTTGTGGTGTGTGTGTTGGGTGTACCTTGTGTTGTGGTGTGTGTGTTGGGTGTACCTTGTGTTGTGGTGTGTGTTGGGTGTACCTTGTGGTGTGGTGTGTGTGTTGGGTGTACCTTGTGGTGTGGTGTGTGTTGGGTGTACCTTGTGTTGTGGTGTGTGTTGGGTGTACCTTGTGGTGTGGTGTGTGTGTTGGTTGTACCTTGTGTTGTGGTGTGTGTGTTGGGTGTACCTTGTGTTGTGGTGTGTGTGTTGGGTGTACCTTGTGTTGTGGTGTGTCCTGTGGGTGTACCTTGTGGTGTGGTGTGTGTTGGGTGTACCTTGTGGTGTGGTGTGTGTTGGGTGTACCTTGTGTTGTGGTGTGTGTTGGGTGTACCTTGTGTTGTGGTGTGTGTTGGGTGTACCTTGTGTTGTGGTGTGTGTGTTGGGTGTACCTTGTGGTGTGGTGTGTGTTGGGTGTACCTTGTGGTGTGGTGTGTGTGTTGGGTGTACCTTGTGTTGTGGTGTGTCCTGTGGGTGTACCTTGTGATGTGGTGTGTGTGTTGGGTGTACCTTGTGTTGTGGTGTGTGTGTTGGGTGTACCTTGTAGTGTGGTGTGTGTGTGTTGGGTGTACCTTGTGTTGTGGTGTGTGTTGGGTGTACCTTGTGTTGTGGTGTGTTTTGGGTGTACCTTGTGTTGTGTTGGGTGTACCTTGTGTTGTGGTGTGTTGTGTTGTGGTGTGTGTCGGGTGTACCTTGTGCTGTGGTGTGTGTTGGGTGTACCTTGTGTTGTGGTGTGTGTTGGGTGTACCTTGTGTTGTGGTGTGTGTGTTGGGTGTACCTTGTGTTGTGGTGTGTGTTGTGTGTACCTTGTGTTGTGTTGGGTGTACCTTGTGCTGTGGTGTGTGTTGGGTGTACCTTGTGGTGTGGTGTGTGTGTGTTGGGTGTACCTTGTGGTGTGGTGTGTGTGTTGGGTGTACCTTGTGTTGTGGTGTGTGTTGGGTGTACCTTGTGTTGTGGTGTGTGTTGGGTGTACCTTGTGGTGTGGTGTGTGTGTTGGGTGTACCTTGTGTTGTGGTGTGTGTTGGGTGTACCTTGTGCTGTGGTGTGTGTGTGTTGGGTGTACCTTGTGGTGTGGTGTGTGTGTTGGGTGTACCTTGTGGTGTGGTGTATGTTGGGTGTACCTTGTGGTGTGTTGGGTGTACCTTGTGCTGTGGTGTGTGTTGGGTGTACCTTGTGTTGTGGTGTGTGTGTTGGGTGTACCTTGTGCTGTGGTGTGTGTGTGTTGGGTGTACCTTGTGTTGTGGTGTGTGTGTTGGGTGTACCTTGTGTTGTGGTGTGTGTGTTGGGTGTACCTTGTGCTGTGGTGTGTGTGTGTTGGGTGTACCTTGTGGTGTGGTGTGTGTGTTGGGTGTACCTTGTGTTGTGGTGTGTGTTGGGTGTACCTTGTGCTGTGGTGTGTGTGTTGGGTGTACCTTGTGGTGTGTGTGTGTTGGGTGTACCTTGTGGTGTGGTGTGTGTGTTGGGTGTACCTTGTGCTGTGGTGTGTGTGTGTTGGGTGTACCTTGTGGTGTGGTGTGTGTGTTGGGTGTACCTTGTGCTGTGGTGTGTGTTGGGTGTACCTTGTGTTGTGGTGTATGTGTTGGGTGTACCTTGTGTTGTGGTGTGTGTGTTGGGTGTACCTTGTGCTGTGGTGTGTGTTGGGTGTACCTTGTGGTGTGGTGTGTGTGTTGGGTGTACCTTGTGTTGTGGTGTGTGTGTGTTGGGTGTACCTTATTTTAAATTTAAATTTAATTTTGCCCCGAGGGGCGAGTTTATTGGGCAGCGCCACTCATCCTGTGAGTGGACACACCGCCATAGTGACAGTATTGGGCAGCGCCACTCATCCTGTGAGTGGACACACCGCCATAGTGACAGTATTGGGCAGCGCCACTCATCCTGTGAGTGGACACACCGCCATAGCAGCATGTACAACACTCCCCAATAGGAAGAAAACCCGCTGGGTTGTTCATCCTGTCACTTGTACCCAGACACAGCTGGGACTTACTTAACTGTCTCAAGTGAACAGCTCCTCAAACAAGAAGATTAACATCTATCAATCCTAAAAATCTTACGTTATCTTGCGGGTGCAAAATGGGGGAATCTTTTAAGAACAGTATCAATATTTGACAAATAGTGTTTTCCTAACTCAAACAATGTGGGGTTTATTATTCTACACATACTTCTGATGTCTCTCAGGTGTTCACATTCACGTAGATAGTGGTCAAGGCGGTGTCCGTCACTCTCACCACAGATTCTGCAACTTTGTTGATCAACTATTGTTTTCATTCTATATCTCCATGGATATTTGTATCCAAGACGGATTCTCGCTATTACTGATTCTCTCCCTCGTCCTCCTCCTCTTCGGCCATAATGACTGGGATTGCCAGCTGCAACCATGTTGTACCATCGTACAGATTCACTGGTTTGTGCTTCTATCCTCCTTTCCTCAGTTACCTTGTCACGGTGATGTTGCCTGACAATACCTCTAATTTGTAGTTGAGTCTTGGGTATGAAGTATTCAATATGGTCTCCTTCAGCGCCTTCAGCAGCCAGCACATCTGCTCGGTCATTCCCACATATACCAACATGGGAGGGGATCCACAGAAACTTGATGACTCTTCCCTGATTGGTAAGTACTCTCACAGCTCTCTTAATTTCAGCGACTATTGCAAGATTTTCTGCCTGATTTTTACTTAGGCTTTGCGGTGCTGCTTTTGAATCGGTGCAAATCACTGCACCATTAGTGTTCCGTTCAAGAAACCTTAACGCCATAACAATGGCAGTTAGCTCTGCTTGCGTTGAAGAGGCATAGTTCTCAATACGTGCTTTTTCTTCATTTCTGCGTTGGAAAATATTTTCCTTGATTACCGTGTATGCTGCACCAGCCCTGCCATTGACAGGATTACATGACCCGTCAGTGTAGATTTGATCTAGTTCATCTCCGGCTTCTTTATAAATTTCCTCGAGATACTTGTGGCTCATTTCTTGTGGTATCATGTTGGATTTTTTCATTGCCATTTCATTGATGATGATCTTGCATGAGTCATCCTCCCAGGGAGGTAACCTCTCTACAGGCAGGAGCTCACGGGCTTGCTCAAGCAGGTGAAGCTCTTCTAGGTAGCAGACTGATCTGTGATGCCATTTTTTGCTCCTCCTGTTTTCCCCTGAAAGTAGCACAGAGCTCAGTTTTTTCTTAGCAATATCATTGTAATGGGGATCTCTGGCTATTCTAATTGCAAGCTTAGCATTCAGCTCCTTAATTCTGCTTTTAACACTGGGGAGGGACAACTCCTCTCGTAGATTAGACATTTTGGCAGTTCTTGGAACTCCAAGAATGATTGTCATGGCTTCATTTTGAATGCTTTCAAGCCTTTTCATATCGCTTTGGGAGTAGGTGCACAGAACTGGTGCGGCATAGTCTATGACGGAGCGCACATAGGCTGTGTACATCATTTTAAGCACGGCAATAGAGGCTCCATGCCCATTCCAAGTCATAGCTTTCAGTGCCCTGAGTCGACTTTTGCATGTTCCTATGAGTTGAGTGAGCTCCTGTTTCTTCCCCTTGTTAGAGCCGACAGTGACGCCAAGGTACCGATAGTGGTCAACCCATCCAAGTATTACACCATTAATTTGTAGTTCTTCATTTGCTCTCCGCTTGTGATGGGAGTATGCCTTCGTCTTGTTTGTGGAAAGAGTGAAACCGAGTTCAATACATTTCCTTCCAAGGAGTTCAATGGACTGTTAAATTTTTCCCAAGGCGGGAGCTTGTATTAGGACATCATCTGCATATCCAACTCGTTGTGTTCCTTCCGGAAAATCAATATTTGCAATGGCGTTCATAAGTACATTGAATAGTGTAGGGCTTAAGACCCCGCCTTGGGGGGGTTCCGAGTTTTATATTCATTGTTCTGGAGACTGCTCCATTGAAGCAAACCTTGGCTTTCCTTCCTGTGAGGTAGTCTTCAACTCATTTCACGAGTCTCCCTTTGACACCCATGCATGCAAGCTCGTCTAGGATCGCAGTCCCGTGCTTTGTCGAAGGCCCATTTGATGTCAACAAATACAGAGTACTTAGCTGTGTCATTAGTCAAGTAATTAACTATACAATTTGCTGTACTCCGTCCTTTAACAAATCCATTGACCCCCTCCCCTAACCTGCCTTTTTTGTGCAACAGTCGGTTTAGGCTGATCCTTTCAAGTATCTTGCAAGTGCATGACACGAGGCTGGTAGGTCTGTAATTACCAGGGTCATTGAGCTTCGGTATGGGAACAATTATTGCGTGTTTCCATTGTGTGGGCAGCACTCCACTTAGGAAAGACTTGTTAAACAGGTGGAGTAGTGGATTCCCAGACACTTCACACAGTGCATTGAGTATGTCGTAGGTGACGCCATCTTCACCAGGTGCTGTACTTTTACCCTTTTTCATAGCGCCCCTTACTTCATGGGCTGTGATTGTGTTGTGGTGTGTGAGTTGGGTGTACCTTGTGTTGTGGTGTGTGAGTTGGGTGTACCTTGTGTTGTGGTGTGTGTGTGTGTTGGGTGTACCTTGTGTTGTGGTGTGTGTGTTGGGTGTACCTTGTGTTGTGGTGTGTGTGTGTTGGGTGTACCTTGTGTTGTGGTGTGTGTGTTGGGTGTACCTTGTGTTGTGGTGTGTGTGTTGGGTGTACCTTGTGTTGTGGTGTGTGTGTTGGGTGTACCTTGTGCTGTGGTGTATGTGTTGGGTATACCTTGTGTTGTGGTGTATGTGTTGGGTGTACCTTGTGCTGTAACACCCATGACCCCCCCCCCCCCTTAGAGTTTACACCCAGGGAAGCCTTCTCCAAGAGGTCAGCCCAGATGATCTCCGGATTATCTTGTATGTTGATTAAAAAATTCCTGGGTTAGTCTTAGTCAGCATAGTTTCAAGTATGTAATATAATGATACTCTTGTCAAACATTGTAATGGAATTAGACTCCAGATTCTTATGTGTAAACATCCATGGATCTCCCCCTTTTAGCCAGGTCAGAGGTCAGTCACACACGTAATTAATAACTCCTCTCTTGAAGAGTGTATGGTAAATGTCAAACAAGTTTAATGAAAATTCTTGAGTGTTTGTACATGTGTGGCCGATCTTTTACATTCTTAGGGTAGGTAGCAACAGAAAGTCTCCCCCTCTCCCCTGTTGAGTTGTATATAGAGGTCCTGTAGAGACTTAGTTGGAGGAGAGTGCGGGACACCAGGATCGAGAGCGGGTCTGTGAAGAACATCTCAGCCAGGGAGAGACAGAGGTCTTAAGGTAATGTGTGTGATCTCTGAGGTTTTGTTCCATGTCCAAATTTCTTAAATTTTTGCCAGTGTTAGAGTAGGATTTATAAGTGGTGATTGACATAATTTTGGTCTCAATAAACTCATGTTAAATTTCCCGTTTGTGTCAATTGTTGAATCCTCTTAGCCCTTTGGATATAGTGGCTGACAACCGTTTTCATAATTAATGACAGTCATAGAAAGTACTCTCCAAGTCAAGCAATGTTTCTTGCCTCGTTGCTTGATATAGTCTCAATGGTCAAAGGCAGATGGTGGCAGCGTATTTAATCCTGTGTAGCATTTCCTTGTTGGCAGTGTACCTTTTAGTTCCGGTGTAACCATCATATGTCAGCTCATAACAGTGTTACCAAGTGCAACCGATGGGGAAGTGTTACTCAGGATAAGTAGTGTTTACATTATTAGTTTAGTATCAATTATAGTGGTGTTACATTTTAGAGCGGTGTTACAATGGTGCTAGCGGTGGTCCAATAAATTGTGGATGTGTCTACACTGTATGGAGTCCTGCGCGCCGGCTGCTCAGTTGGCCACGTCGTTGTTTGTTTGTTTAGGCGGGCTCGCGATTTCATTGCTCGGAGCCACACGTATTTTAAGTGTTATGATTTAAGTGCGTCATATGGGAAACTAGAGGAAAGTTTGGGGTATGCGCTTCGCTCTGAAATCTATGGACAGAAATTAGTTCTCGTTTCTCTTCATAGCTTTCAGGGGTGTACAACCCAGTTATAGGTTATAGCAATCTGTTCGGCAGGTTGTCTGGGAAATTATTAGTGAAGGACGCTTACTGATACATTTCTGAGGTACATGGAGTTGCCTCGAGTTCTAGATCTTAACGATAAGGCCGCAGACGGTGCTCCGTCACCTAGAGTGTAGCTGAGTTATCATCATAGAGGGGGTCATGTTGGCAGCGAGACTGACCTCAAACATTCTAGTCGTGAATTGTGTCTTAGGAAGGACGGCTGCTAGTGTTGGATGTTTTTCCCCCAAGGGCGGGTCAGACGTAGTTAACAGGCGTAGCTTACCGAGGAACAATCGTATTTTTAATCATCACGAGAGTAGTTTTACAATTAGTTAAGGGACTTCATAGTTAAGTATATTATATCTTTTTATTTTCATTATTTTACTCCGATTTTTTTCATAAGTGTAAGGATTTTCAGTGTCGATAAGGTTGTATGTGCACCTGGCCGCCTCTTGTGTGCACATATGTGTACATGTGTTTCTCATGCGACGATCTGAGAGATTGTTTATACTAAGTTATCAACACCTGTTTCATCTTGGGCGCGCGGTCATAACTCTTGTCCACTCAGGAAGGGTACTGTCGTATGTCCTCGCATCTTTCTGCAGACGCTCTGCGCGGTGTATATTGTGTTTACAGCGAGTGTGCGTTTGTTGTGATTTACTTTTTAACGTTCAATCGTTGCAAGTAATATTGTGTTAAAATTTCATCGCGTTGTCTTGCTTGGTCAGGGTTTTACAGGATTGCCGATAAGTTTTATGTTGACCAGAGCGAGGTCTCAACGTGGAGTGACTCCAGTTTTGCATTTAGGGGATAACGAATTCTCTGTGCTTCCGGGTACGGTGGCCATGGCGGACCCAGATCATTCGCCGGCACCTAGAATTATCCATGGGCTAGGTAGCCAGTCTACAGAAGACGCTACACCCCCACCGGCAGGGAGTGAGGCTTTACTGGGGGAGGGGCCCGTGGTGCCCCAAGCCTCCCCCAGCCATTCGTCCTCCCTGCTGTCCCAAGGGCCCCTGCAACAACAAACACTGTCTACCCCTCAGGTACAGCCCACACCGCCCCCCGCATCCCCCCCCCCCTATACCGGCGGTTGCGCCATCCACTCAGTTGTGTTCCCTACAACTTCAGCCACAACAACAGGCACTTGGTACAACACCTCAGGTACAACTTCAGCCACAACAACAGGCACTTGGTACAACACCTCAGGTACAACTTCAGCCACAACAACAGGCACTTGGTACAACACCTCAGGTACAACTTCAGCCACAACAACAGGCACTTGGTACAACACCTCAGGTACAACTTCAGCCACAACAACAGGCACTTGGTACAACACCTCAGGTACAACTTCAGCCACAACAACAGGCACTTGGTACAACACATCAGGTACAACATCAGGCACTGGGTACAACATCTCAGGTACAACTACAGGCACTGGGTACAACATCGCAGGTACAACAACAGGCACTTGGTACACCATCACAACTAACCATGGCGCACCCCAATCAACAACACCAATGGAATTCACAACCCTCCGTTGCCCCTCAACCACCCTATACCCCCCAGGCCTATCAACCAGCCACCTCCCTAGCTCCTCCCAACACCACCACCCATACCCCTCATCCTACCACCCCTGTTACCCCTTCCCCCCTACCTGGCCTTACGCCCACATACCAGGCGCATCCCCACATGCACGGCTCCCCTCCTTACCCCTCCCACTTAACACCTAACCCCCCTCCTTTCATTCATTCCCCTTCCTACCCTCCTGCCCCCCACCTCCCCTATGTCCCCGCCCAGTATTCCCCCTCTTCCGCGCCCCTCCCGGGTGGTCTCATTTGCCAGCCTTGTCGGGGTTGTTACCCAAGCCGGTCGTGCCTAAATTGATTTGCAATGACCTATCGCGTGATAAGGTGGAGCGCAACAGAGTAGTAGAGGACTGGCTCTGGCAGGTGGATTCTGCCTTAGCGTCGGCGCCCAGCGATCCTGTGAAGATTCATCTGGCCGACGGGTTTTGCGTGGATCCAAGCGGCCCTCTTATGAAACTCAAAACGTTTAGACGTTTGGGCACATGGCCAGAGTTCGTACATGCGATAAAACAACGTTACAAGGAGCGGATCACGGAGGAAGAGGCTTACAGATATTTGTCAAATCTTCGTCGCGACCCGAATGTTACAGTCAAAGCGTTCGGTACTGTTGTGTTGAGTAGGGTCAGTGACCTCAGACAGGAACTGGGGTATGACACAGCGGCGGTTGAGAGCTTGGCGAAACACCTCTTTTGCAGATCTTTGCCTCCCACCCTTGGCCCGTTTATTGCAACAGAGGGTCTCCATATGAGCTTTGATAGATTATTAGAACACGCATCCTGGTTCTGTGACGTGGAACAGACCGCATCTCGGGTCAGCACCCAGCCGACCCCTTATGTTAATGCTATTGCCAAACCTGCAACAGTGCAGGTCGACAAGGGACCAGGGGACATCCCACGACCACAGACCATTGCGAAAAGGGGGACAGGGCCTCCCCCTCGGCGGGTACACACAAACAATATTACGCGTTATAATTGTGGGCCTGCCCTAGTGGGGTGTTTGAAGCCTGAGATAAGGTTCCCTTTCATGATGGTCGACCTACATTTGAGGTCAAGGTTGAGGGCGAGAGGTTGATTGCTTTCATGGACACAGGTAGCCAAGCAACACTCATTAAGAGTTCAGCCTTCAGCAAATTCAAACAAGCACGGCTTAAATGTAGTAGAAAGCAGCTCACAGCAGTTAATGGGGGACAAATTGACATCTTGGGTCAGGCCACAATTAATTTTCAAATAGGTCATGATGGGTCGTACCCTCACACTTGTACAGTGGTTCAGAATCTTGCTTATCCGGGTGATATCTTGATTGGCATGGATTTCTTACACAGGTTTTCATATTCTCTGTCAGCTGAGAAACGGGCGAGACATTGCCGGTTGAAATTAGGAACTGTATTATACCCGGTGACATTGACTGACCATCCACCGGTTGTAGCTTCCATCCAACGGAAGCAGAAACATCATGCCAATTACGTGAAATTTTTGTTTCAGTCTCCTCCAGACAATAATAGGAAGTCGTGTATTTTACATGTTTTTGACAAGCAGACTTGCCCACCACGATCATTTAGGTTCCTTAGGGTGGCCGTGGGTCGTCATATCCAGCCTGGTACTACCCTTCTGGTGGCCGGCAGGTTTGATAAACTATTAATTCCCCACCACTTAATTGTTGTCCTGGATAAAGGTGCCCTCATACCTGTAGTCAATCTCTCACACAAGACCTACCGCTTCAGAGTGGGTGATCGAGTGTCTCATGGTGTTATCTTAGAGGAGACCTCGATCTTTCAATCAGATCCATCGGAAACTATTACAGACACTAAACAATGTGGCGCTCTTAATGTTAGGCACACTAGTAAGACTGCGGAGCACGGCACAACGGTGCTCACGCCACCTGGCGATACCAACGATTTGAATAAATTAACATCAGCACTAGACTTACAGCACATTCCACAGTTAGAGAGGAAACGGGTGCGGGAAGTTTTGCGGATGTTCCCCAAATTATTTGCAACGGACGACGATCAAATTGGGTTGTTAGACAGAATTGAGCACACCATTCCAACAGGTGATCACGAGCCCGTGTATACGAGACAGTGGAGGCTCCCGGAACAGGCTAAGAAAACTATCAGAGAGGAGTGTCAGAAGATGTTAAGACAGGGAGTTATAGAACCAAGCACTTCACCATGGCTGTCTCCGGTGGTGCTGGTGCGCAAACCGGATGGTAGTTACCGGTTTTGTGTCGACTATCGGAAAGTTAATGAAATAACAAAGGGGGACGTGTACCCCTTACCTCGGATTCAGGAAATTATAGATCAGTTCGCGGCAGCCAAGTATTTCTCCACTCTGGATGCTAAGTCAGCATATTGGGCTATTCCGGTTGCGTGAGAAAACAGCATTCTCTGATGGGGTTCACCAGTTTCAGTTTAAGCGCATGCCTTTTGGGCTCAAGACAGCCCCTTCATAATTTCAGAGGGCTATTAACTACATCCTCAGCCCTGTGCTAGGTAGGCATTCATTACCATACCTGGATGACGTGGTTATCTACTCTAGGTCGTTTGAGGAGCACCTGCGGGACTTGACTGAGACACTGTCATTGTTAGACAAGGCAGGCTTCAAATTAAATATCAACAAATGCACCCTGGCATCTCAGAAATTCAAATTTCTGGGGTTCCAGGTGAGCACAGATGGCACCCGCCCTGACCCAGACTCATGCCGCGCCATTGGTGAGATGCCCAGGCCTAGGTCAGCAAGGGATGTGCGCCGGTTTCTGGGAGCAGCCGGATACTTCCGCCGCCATATTGAGGGATTTGCTAGTATAACAGCGCCTTTAACTGACCTTGTAAAGAAGAATGCTAAATTTATGTGGACCTTAGAACACGATGAGGCTTATACTAGGCTCAAAAGTCAATTAATTACCGCTCCGGTATTAGCTGTGCCTGACTTTGATAAGGAGTGGGAGGTGCATACAGACGCTAGTGGTATTGCCATAGGAGGGTGCTTAATGCAGCGTGATTCAGAGAACCATCCGCACCCTGTGGCGTATTTCAGCAGAAAAGTGAAGGGACCTGAGGTTAGATACTCAGCAACAGACAAGGAAGCACTTGCTGTGGTTGAAAGTGTTCGTTATTTTGAGCCTTACCTATTCCAACGTCATTTTGTTATTTTCACAGATCACAGAGCTCTCACATATATATTTAAAAAGAAAACAAAGTGTCCCCGGATGTCCCGTTGGTCTCATGAGCTGTCAGCTCACTCGTTTCAGATCCTTTATGAGCCTGGACCATCTCACGTGGTGCCAGACACGTTGAGTAGGAACGTCGCGTCAGTTAACGTAAATGTCAACATTGAAACTATTGCAAGTGATAAAATGAGAGAATTTCAAATGGGAGAACAGCGATGGAAGGAAATAATTGAATATTTGGAGGGTGGTAAATACCCTATGAAGAAAGGTAACTTTCCCCTGCAGCATTTTGACCTGCAGAAGGGTGTCCTATATTATGTTAACGACATGAAAGATCGTGCGGTTTACCAGTTAGTCATCCCCGACGTGTTAAGATCCTCAGCCGTGAAACTTGCGCATGTATCTAAGATCGCTGGTCACCCTGGGGTCTTTAAGACCTATATGAGAGCTAAAACTTTATTCTATTTTCCTAGTATGTTATCTTATATCACTAAGTTTGTCAGATCGTGTCCGAATTGTCAAAGAAGAAAAGGTACCCCTAAGGTACAGGCGCCACTACAAGAGTTCCCTGACATTTTTGAGCATTTAGATCGAGTGGGAGCGGATTTGATTGATTTACATAGTAGTCATTCTGGTAATCGCTACGTATTGGTGCTAGTGGACCATCTGTCCCGGTTCACTACCTTGGTTCCTCTTCCTCGTAAGGACCCCCAGACGGTTGCAGACGCTTTCTTAAGTAAATTTGTCACTGTGTTTGGACCGCCTAAAGTATTAGTATCTGACAGAGGTCAAGAGTTCGTTGGTAACACTTTTAAAGAGGTTTGTAAAATTTTAGAAACAACAACAGCCCTCACGACTGCTTACCATCCGCAAGCAAACGGTATGACTGAAAGAACCAATCGTACAATTAAGGATATGCTAGCAATTCTTGCAGAGAAAGATGCTGCCACCTGGGATGAACAACTCCCCTATGTTCAACTAGCCTTGAACACTGCCATTCATCAGTCAATTAACACACAACCACTGCTGCTTTTCACGGGGCGCTCATGTAACTTCCCATCAGGTCTGCTTAACAGACACGAGGTTGTGTACGGTGAGGATTATCCTTCAGAAATCCTCTCTAAAATGAGAAATGCTTGGAGGATTGCTGCTGAGGCTTCTAAGACTGCGAGGAGCCGGTATGCGCACTATTATGATAAGAAGGTTCAACCGTTGACACTTAGAGAGGGAAGCTTGGTTATGAGGTTAAATGAAAAGGCGCCTGCCAATCAAAGTAGGAAGCTAGCACCTAGATGGCGTGGACCATATAGAGTAATTAAGAAGCTTAGACCAGTTAATTTTCTGATCAGGGGAATCTTTGATGACCAGAGTGACACAACTATTCATGTCAACAAATTAAAGTGTTATGTTGCCAGGGAGGAACTGGAACTGCCTTCAGCGATTCCCATTCCTGACCCTTCGGAGTTGACCGTCCCAGCTGGGCTTGTCCAGGATGGAGAGGAGGACCTTCTGTCAACTCTCATTGGTACCCAGGGTCAGCCTTGTCACCCTATGTTAACGAGGTCACGGGCGAGGCAGGGAGAGTTTCAGTAAGCTGTCTTGTCCCTTAGTAGTTTTTTTTTTATCAGAGTTTTTTAAACTGGCAATTGTTTGGAGATATGGTCATGGTTGTATTCAGAGAACATGCCTTACCTACCCTTGGGCTGTACCCTGTCACCAAAGCCCAAGGGAGAGTCCTTGCTTCCGCCAGTCTGAGTGTTATCCTGTCTTCCCCAGGTCTGCTTGTCCACACCGCTCTGTCCCCGGTACCAGCTACTCGTGAACCAACATTGAGGCCAGAGGGGTCACCCCTCTGGTACAGTGGAGAGGGGGTTACGTTACACCCCACCCCCCTCCCAACACTCCCGGTAACCCCACCACTCGGTTACCTGGGACGGTGATAATGACACCATTCACCCAGCCGACACCTCCCACCACACGAGGTTGTCCAAGTCAGAGTTCCTGCCAGCAGAGCGCAGCTGTCCTGATGTCAACGTACCATGGTGGGCCCCAGTCTTGCAGTTCATCATCAGAGGCACCCACCTGCCTGCTGCGACACACCGTGCAGGCACACCGGAAGTGGAGGCGCGAGGTCAACAAGCGGGTATGCCAGCAGCAGTCACCTACCAGTTCCCCCTCGACCTTGGGGATGCCACATCACTGACTCCACCAAGATGCGCAACGAGGCGGTCACATTCCAACGGCACCTCCCTACTGAGTGTGCTTGACTCGCCAATAGGGTGCACGTTTCGCACCATCGGCCCAAGGTCAGGCACATTAGGGCATGCGCGATAAGGCGTACCGGCTCAGTAGAATGTGACACAAGCAACGCCTGTGTAGTGATGGGTCCCAGGAGCTGAAGTCGGGATCCACCTGGCCTGCCGCCACGCCACCCACGCCCCAACACCTGCACCTGCTTACTTCTGTTGCAAGACATCGTTGACGTCACACTCTCTGCTCTGCTGTCACGACTCCTGCTATGTAGCTGCTGTCACTCATCATCGACCGTCAGCTTCAAGCAGCTAGATGTGAGATGTGCCTCCATACATCTCTCCCAACACCGTTCACCTGTGACCGGCCAAGTCCCCGGCCGCTGTCACTCGCCGCTGCTCTTCACACCACCACCTTCGAGCAGTTTGATAGCTTGACGAGGAGTTTGTCACCAGTAGACTCGCTCTGTCACCAGACGTACCCCAGAGCTGTTGCAAGAAGATCTCGGTATATGCAGCCATCATCGACGAGCAGACGCTGGACCAACATCAGGTCTTCTACATCGGGTCTCCAACATCGTCACCAACATCAGGTCTTCAACATCGGGTCTCCAACATCGGGTCTCCAACATCAGGCCACCACGCGAGAGTATAACGGATTCACGATAGAAAACGCGTATATCAACACGAACATTGATGTGTCAAGATTTACGAATGATGGTTTAGAGAAATGACTCTATTATTAACGGTGTCAAATAGTTTTGTCTAATCGGGTTAAAAGTGTAACATTTCTGGGGATGTAAAGTAACTAGGCCTAGAAAAAGTGGTCCTAGACAGTGTTCTTAGCTAGATGACTTGGGTCTCTAGCACAAACTTTATCTTGAAATTTATTATTATTTTGTTTCATGTATGTGTCTATGTGATAAGTCGGTCCTGGTGATGAGTGTCCAGGTTCCCTGTTTGGTACCAGTGTATGGGTACATAATTTTATTGTTTAATATTTGCATGCCTTTATGTTTCAATAAAATGTTGTAATGTTTAGTAATGTTTCTGTTGTGGTAAGAGGTTGTCTTACTATCAGTGTGTGCAGGGTGCATGGAGAGTGACCCTGGCACTATTGTCTTGTGCGGTATATGGATTGGCCCACAAGTGTTCTGTTAACGAACGGTTCTATTGATGAGTTTTCATGTCTATTGTTGTATTTTTACCATGTTTTATAACTTGTATAACTCATAGGTTTGGCTGTGGGTCATGAGGTACCCAGCAGATGTTTGGGGTATGCCCACTTAGGTATAATGTTTCCTGTTAGTTTTAATTACTTAGATATAAATGTTAGAGTAGGAATATTATATATATATATATATATATATATATATATATATTCATGTTGCTGATCGTTTTATTTTCTATGTTTTGTTCTTGAGACCTTCTGAGGAAGACTTGCTAGCCTGCCTTGTGTGCAGGCAGGATATGTCATTGTTTCATAGTAGTCTTTATTGCCATATATTGTACCTCAGGGTTGTATTATGTTGCCTTGTGTCATTACTTGTATTTTGACTTTATATTATTTTGTAGTTACTTGTAATTTTCCTGTTCCATTAGGAATTTTTTTTAATTTTTTTATGTCATGCTAGTTTTAAGGCGATTTTTTGTTTTGGTCTTCCAGCCTTCTGAGGGAGCCTTGCTGGACTGCCTTGGACTCAGCCTTCTGAGGGAGCCTTGCTGGACTGCCTTGGACTCAGCCTTCTGAGGGAGCCTTGCTGGACTGCCTTGGACTCAGCCTTCTGAGGGAGCCTTGCTGGACTGCCTTGGACTCAGCCTTCTGAGGGAGCCTTGCTGGACTGCCTCGGACTCAGCCTTCTGAGGGAGCCTTGCTGGACTGCCTTGGACTCAGCCTTCTGAGGGAGCCTTGCTGGACTGCCTCGGACTCAGCCTTCTGAGGGAGCCTTGCTGGACTGCCTTGGACTCAGCCTTCTGAGGGAGCCTTGCTGGACTGCCTTGGACTCAGCTTTCTGAGGGAGCCTTGCTGGACTGCCTTGGACTTAAGGATTAGTTTTTTTTTTTAATTTATATACTTTATTGTCATATTATGATATCGGAATTGTATCATGTGTGAGGGTATCATTGCTGGTATTTATGACAGGATTTTTTTTCTTTTGTTTCTTTCATTGTACATTTATGTGTTGTTCTTACTGAAGTGTTAATGTACAATGTACTTTGCATTGTGTTAATTTAGTTAGCTTACTTTATCATTATGTCACTGGCAATTTTTTTTTCTTTTAAGGTTTAGTTATGATATTTTGGATGAGTTAGGATAAGACAAAATTGGGCTTAATTATCATATACCCGATTTTGTCTTAACTCCGGGGAAAGGGAGCTGTAACACCCATGACCCCCCCCCCCCCCTTCCCCCATTAGAGTTCACACCCAGGGAAGCCTTCTCCAAGAGGTCAGCCCAGATGATGTAACACCGCTCTAAAATGTAACACCACTATAATGTAAACACTACTTATCCTGAGTAGTACTTCCTATCGGTGCGCTTGGTAACACTGTTATTGAACACGGTAATGTGAGCTGACATATGATGGTTACACCGGAACCAAAGGTACACTGCAAAACAAGGAAATGCTACACAGGATTAAATACGCTGCCACCATCTGCCTTGACCATTGAGACTACATCAAGCAACGAGGCAAGAAACATTGCTTGACTTGGAGAGTACTTTCTATGACTGTCATTAATTATGAAAACGGTTGTCAGCCACTATATCCAAAAGGCTAAGAGGATTCAACAATTGACACAGACGGGAAATTTAACATGAGTTTATTGAGACCAAAATTATGTCAATCACCGCTTATAAATCCTACTCTAACACTGGCAAAAAGTTAAGAAATTTGGACATGGAACAAAACCTCAGAGATCACACACATTACCTTAAGACCTCTGTCTGTCCCTGGCTGAGATGTTCTTCACAGACCCGCTCTCGATCCTGGTGTCTCGCACTCTCCTCCAACTAAGTCTCTACAGGACCTCTATATACAACTCAACAGGGGGGAGGGGGAGACTTTCTGTTGCTACCTACCCCAAGAATGTAAAAGATCGGCCACATGTGTACAAACACTCAAGAATTTTCATTAAACTTGTTTGACATTTACCATACACTCTTCAAGAGAGGAGTTATTAATTACGTGTGTGACTGACCTCTGACCTGGCCAAAAGGGGGAGATCCATGGATGTTTACACATAAGAATCTGGGGTCTAATTCCATTACAATGTTTGACAAGAGTATCATGAAATATTACATACTTGAAACTATGCTGACTAAGACTAACCCAGGAATTTTTTAATCAACATACAAGATATTCGGAGGTCATCTGGGCTGACCTCTTGGAGAAGGCTTCCCTGGGTTTGAACTCTAAGGGGGAGGGGGGTCATGCATGTTACAATGACCTCCGGATTATCTTGTATGTTGATTAAAAATTCCTGGGTTAGTCTTAGTCAGCATAGTTTCAAGTATGTAATATTTCATGATACTCTTGTCAAACATTGCAATGGAATTAGACTCCAGATTCTTATGTGTAAACATCCATGGATCTCCCCCTTTTGGCCAGGTCAGAGGTCAGTCACACATGTAATTAATAACTCCTCTCTTGAAGAGTGTATGGTGAATGTCAAACAAGCTTAATTGAAATATTTTTAAGTGTTTGTGCACGTGAGGCCGACTTCTTACATTCTTGGTGGGTAGCAACAGCAGATCTCCCCCCTCCCCCCTGTGGGGGTTGTATATAGAGGTCCTGTAGAGACTTAGTTCGAACAGAGTGCGGGACACCGGGATCGAGAGCGGGTCTGTGAAGAACATCTCAGCCAGTGAGAGACAGAGGTCTTAAGGTAATGTGTGTGATCTCTGAGGTTTTGTTCCATGTCTAAATTTCTTAACTTTTGGCCAGTGTTAGAGTAGGATTTATAAGTGGTGATTGACATAATTTTGTTCTCAATAAACTCATGTTAAATTTCCCGTCTGTGTCAATTGTTGAATCCTCTTAGCCTTTTGGATATAGTGGCTGACAATCGTCCCAAAATTAATGACAGTCATAGAAAGTACTCTCCAAGTCAAGCAATGTTTCTTGCCTCGTTGCTTGATGTAGTCTCAATGGTCAAGGCAGATGGTGGCAGCGTTATTTAATCCTGTGTAGCATTTCCTTGTTGGCAGTGTACCTTTTGGTTCCGGTGTAACCATCATATGTCAGCTCATATTACAGTGCTCAATAACAGTGTTACCAAGTGCACCGATAGGAAGTGATACTCAGGATAAATAGTAGTGTGTACATTTTTTAGTTTAGTATACATTATAGTGGTGTTCCATTAAAATGGTGTTACATTTTAGAGTGGTGTTACAGTGTGACTCTCTGCAAGATGGCTACAGTAGTGACTCCCTGCAAGATGACTACAGTGTTACTCTCTGCAAGATGGCTACAGTGTGACTCTCTGCAAGATGGCTACAGTGTGACTCCCTGCAAGATGGCTACAGTAGTGACTCTCTGCAAGATGGCTACAGTAGTGACTCTCTGCAAGATGGCTACAGTAGTGACTCTCTGCAAGATGGCTACAGTAGTGACTCTCTGCAAGATGGCTACAGTGTGACTCTCTGCAAGATGGCTACAGTGTGACTCTCTGCAAGATGGCTACAGTGTGACTCTCTGCAAGATGGCTACAGTAGTGACTCTCTGCAAGATGGCTACAGTGTGACTCTCTGCAAGATGGCTACAGTAGTGACTCTCTGCAAGATGGCTACAGTGTGACTCTCTGCAAGATGGCTACAGTGTGACTCTCTGCAAGATGGCTACAGTAGTGACTCTCTACAAGATGGCTACAGTAGTGAATCCCTGCAAGATGGCTACAGTGTGACTCTCTGCAAGATGGCTACAGTGTGACTCTCTACAAGATGGCTACAGTAGTGAATCTCTGCAAGATTGCTACAGTGTGACTCTCTGCAAGATGGCTACAGTGTTACTCTCTGCAAGATGGCTACAGTGTGACTCTCTGCAAGATGGCTACAGTGTTACTCTCTGCAAGATGGCTACAGTGTTACTCTCTGCAAGATGGCTACAGTGTGACTCCCTGCAAGATGGCTACAGTAGTGACTCCCTGCAAGATGGCTACAGTAGTGACTCTCTGCAAGATGGCTACAGTGTGACTCCCTGCAAGATGGCTACAGTGTTACTCTCTGCAAGATGGCTACAGTGTTACTCTCTGCAAGATGGCTACAGTGTGACTCCCTGGAAGATGGCTACAGTAGTGACTCCCTGCAAGATGGCTACAGTAGTGACTCTCTGCAAGATGGCTACAGTGTGACTCTCTGCAAAATGGCTACAGTGTTACTCTCTGCAAGATGGCTACAGTAGTGACTCACTGCAAGATGGCTACAGTAGTGACTCTCTGCAAGATGGCTACAGTAGTGACTCTCTGCAAGATGGCTACAGTGTGACTCTCTGCAAGATGGCTACAGTGTTACTCTCTGCAAGATGGCTACAGTAGTGACTCACTGCAAGATGGCTACAGTAGTGACTCTCTGCAAGATGGCTACAGTAGTGACTCTCTGCAAGATGGCTACAGTGTGACTCTCTGCAAGATGGCTACAGTGTGACTCTCTGCAAGATTGCTACAGTAGTGACTCTCTGCAAGATGGCTACAGTGTGACTCTCTGCAAGATGGCTACAGTGTGACTCTCTGCAAGATGGCTACAGTGTTACTCTCTGCAAGATGGCTACAGTGTGACTCACTGCAAGATGGCTACAGTAGTGACTCTCTGCAAGATGGCTACAGTGTTACTCTCTGCAAGATGACTACAGTGTTACTCTCTGCAAGATGGCTACAGTAGTGACTCCCTGCAAGATGGCTACAGTAGTGACTCTCTGCAAGATGGCTACAGTGTGACTCTCTGCAAGATGGCTACAGTGTGACTCTCTGCAAGATGGCTACAGTAGTGACTCTCTGCAAGATGGCTACAGTAGTGAATCTCTGCAAGATGGCTACAGTAGTGACTCTCTGCAAGATGGCTACAGTAGTGACTCTCTGCAAGATGGCTACAGTAGTGACTCTCTGCAAGATGGCTACAGTGTGACTCTCTGCAAGATGGCTACAGTGTGACTCTCTGCAAGATGGCTACAGTAGTGACTCTCTGCAAGATGGCTACAGTAGTGACTCTCTGCAAGATGGCTACAGTGTGACTCTCTGCAAGATGACTACATTGTGGCTCCCTGAAAGATGGCTACAGTGTGACTCCCTGCAAGATGACTACAGTGTTACTCTCTGCAAGATGGCTACAGTAGTGACTCTCTGCAAGATGGCTACAGTAGTGACTCTCTGCAAGATGGCTACAGTAGTGACTCTCTGCAAGATGGCTAACAGTGTGACTCCCTGCAAGATGGCTACAGTAGTGACTCTCTGCAAGATGGCTGCAGTAGTGACTCTCTGCAAGATGGCTACAGTGTGACTCTCTGCAAGATGACTACATTGTGGCTCCCTGAAAGATGGCTACAGTGTGACTCCCTGCAAGATGGCTACAGTGTGACTCCCTGCAAGATGGCTACAGTGTGACTCCCTGCAAGATGGCTACAGTGTTATTCTCTGCAAGATGGCTACAGTGTTAGTCTCTGCAAGATGGCTACAGTGTTAGTCTCTGCAAGATGGCTACAGTGTTACTCTCTGCAAGATGGCTACAGTGTTAGTCTCTGCAAGATGGCTACAGTGTTATTCTCTGCAAGATGGCTACAGTGTTAGTCTCTGCAAGATGGCTACAGTGTTACTCTCTGCAAGATGGCTACAGTGTTAGTCTCTGCAAGATGGCTACAGTGTTACTCTCTGCAAGATGGCTACAGTGTTAGTCTCTGCAAGATGGCTACAGTGTTAGTCTCTGCAAGATGGCTACAGTGTTAGTCTCTGCAAGATGGCTACAGTGTTACTCTCTGCAAGATGGCTACAGTGTTAGTCTCTGCAAGATGGCTACAGTGTTAGTCTCTGCAAGATGGCTACAGTGTTACTCTCTGCAAGATGGCTACAGTGTTAGTCTCTGCAAGATGGCTACAGTGTTAGTCTCTGCAAGATGGCTACAGTGTTAGTCTCTGCAAGATGGCTACAGTGT